>NW_027187391.1:35804332-35812710 GCF_028583685.1 Petaurus breviceps papuanus
AGAGAGAGAGAGAGAGAGAGAGAGAGAGAGAGAGAGAGAGAGAGAGAGAGAGAGAGAGAGAGAGAGAGAGAGAGAGAGGTGATTCATCTTCATAGAAATTATTAAATTGCACAATATACTGTGGGTTAGTTTTAAGAAATAACTTCATTCATAAGCCCGTATTAGTTAAAATAAGAGCAGAAGTTGATAAGTTACTGAAATTGAAAGAAAAAAAATAAAAACTTGAAAACATTGAAAACCTATACTACACAAACTATGAAAGTGTTATCTAACAAGGAAAGAAATGAGAAAAAATGGGGCATGATTTTGAAAAGGAAAAATAGAAATATAGCTCTGAAGTTAGAAAGGACCTCCAAGGCCATCAAGCACAACCCTCTTGTTATACAGATATAGATACTGAGGCCATGGGAAGCTTAGTGACCTTCCACTACTTTAATTCAGTTCCTCATCTTGGGATTCTTTCCTCTGATTAGTAAATACCTGATCCAGATCATTATTCATAAGTTACCCAGGCCATGCTTGCTTCACTCTCAGTTCCCCTTCATCACTTCATTTGTACACACACACACACACACACACACACACACACACATACACACATTGTCAGTTCCTTTTATGTTTTGCCTTCACTTTTAAGAATGTAAGCTTGTTGAGGGTAGGGATTGCCTTTCTTTGCTTGCATTTATATTCTTGAAGCATAACATAGTACTGACACATCATAAATGCTTTAAAAATTACCTATTTATCTCTCTCTCTCTCTCTCTCTCTCTCTCTCTTTCTATCACATCAACTTTAATCTGGAATATTGCAAGGACCTCTCCATTGATCTTTCTGCTTTAAGAAGCTATCCATTTTTATCCATCCTTCACAGAATTGATATGACTGTGAGTTTTCCTTAAGTTCAGGTCTGATATGTTTCTTTCCCTACTATAAACTCCAGTGCTTTCCTATTATTTCTAGGATCAAATAAAAACTTCTTTGCCTAGTTCTCAAAAACTTTCACAACATGTACCCAATTAGTCTTTCCAACCTCATTATAAATTACTTTCCTTCCTAAATGTTATTGTCCAGCCACACCGACCTTCTCTCAGTTCCTCATATGTGGTGTCATATGTTTATATACATATATGTACATATGTATAAGTATATATACATGAATGCACATGCATGGGATATCCCTTGATGGAATTTATAAGCTCATTTAAAACATGATTTTTTTTTTCTCTATCTCCCAAGGATTTAGCATAGTACCTGAAAAACACTAAGTGCTTAATAAATATTTGTTTCTTGCTTGACTGATTTATTACCCAAGTCATACAAGTGGTTAGTAAAAAAAAAATACTTAAACCCTGTTCTCTACATCTAGAACAAAGGCTCTTTTCATTTTCTTATGTTCCTTTCTATATGAACAATACTAATCTTAATGAAAACTTTTATCCTGGAAAAAAATGTGTTACAATAGATTTTAATTGAACAAACAAAAACCTGAACAACATTAAATAAACACAAGGCTTAATGGCTATAAAAAGATCTACACTTTCTGAACAGCAACAACAACAAAGCAGATAAGATACAAGGGCAGAATCAAATGGTGCTCCTTGGGAAGGATCCATATCTATTTTAACCATCAATGTGTCAACAAAACATTAGAATGAATTTTCTTCTAGAAAGAGAGGACTTTATGATAGCAAGTCAGAAAAAGGTGATTATCACCATATTACAAATAGATTACCTTAAAAAGCCTGGATTTATTGATTGATGCACATCATGCAATAATATGATGAAAATTGTGTAACATATTACCGCCTCTTGTAAGTGCATTACATATACTTTATACTTAGGAAGGCAAGTTTCTGAAACTTCAGAAATTATTTTATCCTTCAAAATCCAGCAGAGAGAGTCCCATACTACAAATACAACATCTCAAAATATCATTGAAAATTGAACAAATAGGGGCAGCCAGGTGGCTCAGCAAGTAAGAGCACCGGCTCCAGTGTCGGGATGACCTGGGGATCAAATCCGTGCTCAGATACTTAGCACCACACCCAGAAATAACTGGCTGTGTAACCTTGAGCAAGTTACTTAACCCTGGTTGCTTTAAAAAAAAAAAGAAAATTGAACAAATAAAGTATACAATAGGAAAAGGTATTCAGGTTTGTGTGCGTGTATTTGTGTGTTCAATGGAATCGTACCTACATATAAATACACAGTTGTATGTATGTGTATATGCTAGTATTTTGAACATACACAAATCCTTTCTGATAGTGAAAAAGTATATCCACCCTGATTTTACATGAATAGAAATTTCAAATATCAGCTTTATTTAACGCAAATTTCCATTCCTCTTATGTGTTTGGTTAAATTATAAGTTTCTTTAAATGTCAAAGATCATATCTTTTCTATGTTTCCACTCCCCACTACACTGAGTAGGATATTCTGCTTTCAGTGGATACTCTGTAATGAATCTCTGTCTAAGTATCCAAAACCATTCCAAAGAGAATTTGAAAGAAACAAAAGCTTTCTTCCCTGAGGGCAGGGTATCCTGAGAATTGCTGATCTGGAATTCTTTCCCCAATTGCATGGAGTGAGCATAGTTTCATAGTTATTTATTCCAGATAATTAAAACAGACAGGTAAATTATTTGGTTTTTGTAGGCCCACTATTATCAATACGGAAATTTAAATCTATTTTCTTGATATCTTTACAATCTAACTATGTGTCAAAATCCAAAGTTGTCCATTTTCCATATGAAAATATTCTGAAAAAAAGAAGGAAGCGAGGGAGGGAGGAAGAAAGAGGGGAGGAAGGAGAAGAGAAGGAAGAGCATTTATTAAGTTCTTATTTAATAGACACTCTGCTCAATTCTGATAATAAAAATAAAATAAAGCAGAAAGGTCTCAGACCTCAAGTAGCTTATTTTCTTTTTGGAGGGGGGAAGGTAGGGCAATTGGGGTTAAGTGACTTGCCCAAAGTCACAAGACTAGTTTTTTGTCTTAAGTGTTTGAGGCTGGGTTTGAACTCAAGTCCTCCTCACCCCAAGGCTGGTGCTCTATTCATTTCACCACCTAGCCACCCCAAGGTAGCTTATATTTTAATAGGGGAATACAATACTTAAAAGCAAGAGATTACCAGGGAAGAAGTCAGAGGGTAAGGTAATTCAAGTCATAGGGCAAAGGATTGACATGTCTTTTCTTTTCTTTCTTTTCTTTTCTTTTTCTTTGCTTTTTTTGCTTTTTTTTTTTTGGAGGGGAGAAGACAGGACAATTGGGGTTAAGTGACCTGCCCAAGGTCACATGGCTAGTAAGTGTGAAATGTCTGATGTTGGATTTGAACTCAGGTACTCCTGACTCTATGGCCGGTGCCCTATTCATTGAGCCACCTAGCTGCCCCTGAAATGTCTTTTCTAAGAATGTTGATTCAATTGCTGTTCTCTGTCCTAGAGTTGAAAAGTAAGTATGTGATGCAATGAGGAGGCATGGGAGTTGGAAAAGATCAGAGAAAGATAAAACATGTTTACCAGTCATAGCCCTGCATCATAGAAAACTGAACTTGATTGTGGGTCCATTGAGGAAATAACTTAATTATTTGGCATGTCATGCAATGGACAACAAAAAGAACACAACATTCTTTGTGGATGCCCTAGACAAAACTGATAGCTTGAGTTTCCATCTAAACACAAATCCTTCCTTGCCTACCTTTACCACCAGCATACCTCCTAAATAGGTTTATTACTTCCTAGGCATTCTAGAATGGGTATAGTGGTGTGTTCAAGCTTTTTAGGATAGTTGGGGCAGTAGTAGTGATAGTGGCAGTAGCTGGCAGAGCTGTTGAAAGTTTACAAAGCATTTTACCTTTTCTTAATTCAATAGACATGTAGTAAGTACCTAGTATGAACCAGTCACTCTAAGTTCCGAGGATATAAAAAAAGGAAAAAAAAAATTCCAGCCTTTGCCTTCAAGGAGCTCACAGTCAAATGGGGAGAGAACATGCAAACAAATGTATACAAACAAGCTATATACAAAATAAATTGGAAATAACTGAAAGAGGTAAAACACTGGGATTAAGAGAGGATGGGGAAGGCTTCCTGTTGGGATTTAAAGGAAGACAGAGATGTCAGCATTTGGAGCAGATGAGAAAGAGCATTCCAGGCATGGAGGAGAATCAGAAACCATCCAGGAGTCATTGGCATTGGAACAGTGTCATTGGAAGCTTTCTTCCATGTTGAAGAACATGTTGAGTACATGTTGAGGGGTAAGATATATGAAGTTTGGAAAGGTAAATAGGGTCTAGGTTATAAAAAGCTTTGCGTACCTAATGGAGCACTTTGTATTTATTCCTGGAGGCAATAGGGAACCACTGAAGTTTGTTGAACAGGGTGATGATATGATCAGACATGTATTTTAGGAAAATCATTTTAGAGACTGGAGACTGGCTTGGCATGAGGAGAGATTTGAGGAAGGTAGATTCACCCACAGGTTAATGTAATAATCAAGGTGAGAGATAATGAGGCCATTGGTAGGGTGCTGGTAGGGTCACAAGAGGGAAGAGGACATATTCAAGAGATTTTGCAAAAGTGAAATTGACTGGCCTTGGCAAGTGCATGTATATGGGGGGGGGCAAGAGATGATAGTTTTAGAATAAAGGATGGTGCCTAAGGAATCAGTCTGAGGGGCTCAAGAGTATGATGTTTCCCTCTAGCAACAGGGAAGCTAGAAGGGGAAAAGCACTAGGAAGAAAGATGAGCACTCTTTTGGACATACTGAGTTTAAGATGCTGTTGGATACCAGTTCAAGATGTCTGTAAGTCAGTTGGAGATGAGATTTTGAACACCTACAGTTAGAGGGCATGATTTGGAGGAGGATTCAGCAAAGGACAAAGATATTCAGATAAGTAGGATGAAAATTAGGAGAGAGTGGTATCCCAAAAACCTAGAGAAGGAGCATCAAGGAAGACAGAGTGATCAATAATGGGAAAGGCTTCAGAGAGGTGAAAGAGAATGAAGATTTAGAACGAGCTAAGAGATCAATAGTGATGTTAGAGTGATCAATTTTGTTGGATTGGTGAGGTCAGAAGCCAGATTGTAAGGGGTTAAGAGAGTGAGAAGAGAAAAAGTAGAGTCACCTATTGTAAATGGCCTTTTCTAGGAGTTTGGCTACACTTGGAAGAAGAGAAACAGGGTAATATTTAGCAGAGGTGGAAGGATCAAGTGAGGTTTTTTTTTTTCAGTATAGGAGAGACGTGGGCAGATCTGTAAGACAGTAGGAAAAGAAGCATGGGAAGAGAGAGAGACAGAGACAGAGACAGAGAGAGAATAAGTGAAAGATTTGGGAGTTGGGATGACAGAGGAGGCAATCTGTTGGAAACAGCAAGAAGGAATGTAGGATGCGGGAAAGGCTTGGGGGGAAAATAATTCACTTTTGGAAATATGTTTAAGATATCTACTGGACATCTAATATGATATATTTGAAAGGTAGTTAAAGGTACAAGGCATTCAGTAGATCAGTAGAAACCCTGGGACAGAATAGATAGATTTGTGAATTTTTGTTATAGAGATTGTAATTAAATCAAGGTGAGCTGATAAGATAAACAAGTAGCAGAGAGAGAAAAAAAAAAACAAAATAGGACCCAAGAAACAACACTGAGAGACACCTGTTCTTAGAGGTAATAATCTGGATGATGATTCAGCAAAGGAGACTGGAAGGAAAGTCAGGTAGGAGGAGAAACAGGAGAGTGTGGTATCCTGAAAATCTAGAGAAAAAAAGGCTATAAAAGAGGAAAAGGGGTTACAAATGTTAAAGACTGCAGAGAAGTTGAGAAAAATGACTGAGAAAAGGTCATTGGATTTGTCAATTAAGAGATCATTTGTAAATTTGGAGAGGAAGATCAAAGATTATATTTCATAAGATATGACTTTGTAACTTCAAACTCAATTCATGACATATCTGTTAAGTACCTCTTTCCAGACAATAAGATATTTTTTTTTAATGAAATAGTCCCCAGCCTCAAGAATTTGACATTCTACTGGGGATAAAAGGAAAGTATATAGATAAGTAAACTCAAGAATATGTCATGAAGAAGAGAAAACTAAAACTGAACGGATCAGAGAATACTTCACAGTGGATGTTGTACCTTGAAAGAGGCTAGAAATTCTAAGAAG
Organism: Petaurus breviceps papuanus; assembly: GCF_028583685.1. Classification (NCBI taxonomy): domain Eukaryota; kingdom Metazoa; phylum Chordata; class Mammalia; order Diprotodontia; family Petauridae; genus Petaurus; species Petaurus breviceps. The sequence goes on from NW_027187391.1 coordinate 35,810,490, forward strand.
CATCAGGCGTGGAAGCTATGCATTTGAGGCTTGTCAAATACAGGAGCCTGGACATGGACTGTTGAGTTCAAGAAACAATATGGTTTGATCAGTGTGTAGAATTTGTTAGAGGGAGTAATGTGAAATAAGATGGACAAGTGAGTTGTAGGCAGAGTCTAGAAGCCCTTGAAATACAATCTGGGGAGGTTTGCTTTATCCTAGAGGGGAGGAGAAAGCCAATGCAGACTTGAGCTGGGAAAAAAATATGGTCAGTGATGTCTAAGAAAGATTCTTTTGACAATTGAGTGGAGGAGCAATTATTAGTGGGAAAAAAAACACAAACTCCAGTGGGGAGAATCATCTTCTTTAGTGGATCCCCTTGAAATTTCATGGGCTGTTAGAAAGTACTTATGTTCCATTACCCTACAAGATTGCCCTATATTCCTATTGCTATGAATTCAGACAGAGGATAGAGGGTATTTTTCTGCTTTTTCTCTTGAAACATTTCTCAAGGACAAACTAATCTGTCCAACATATATTAAGAAGAGTGTCTACATTCATATTCATATCCATAAAAATAATAGTAATACAGATGGTGGGTCAGGTAGAATAGAGAGGTTGATGAGAAAAGGAGACAGATCAAATATGATAATTAGGAGCTTCTGATTCTTAGGTTCTCATATTATTTTTTCACATATTAATGTTTCTTGATTAACTATATTCTCCTACTATATCAATGATGAGAGGGTAGGCAAGGGCATCTACAGAGCATTTCTGAGGTCCTATGTAAATTGGGAGACTGGGATTCTGCTCAAGTTTTCTTCCAAAAAGCTATTCTTGGAATTCAAGGCTACATTGAACTCATCACTTTCTTAATTTCTATTGTATTTATAATCAGGACCACAGTTTATTATAATTTTTACTCTGGATCTAAACTAGACACCCCAAGAGGGGAGAGATCATATCTCCTTTTCCTATATCTTCTACAATGAGGATTATCAAAGATTTGAGCACATAGCTCCATTTCAAAAGACAATCAGTATTCAATAAATATTTGTCAATCCTCCCTCCCCACCTCTCTAAGTTCATTGATGTGAGGAACTCTTTTACTTTTGTCTAAAACTACATAGCCCACTATAGACAATAGAGGCCTCTCCTGGAATTCAAGAGGGTCTGGATATAAGCACCCTCTCTAACTTATGCTAATGTTGTGACCATCAATCAATAAGCATTCATTAAGCATATTCCATTTGTCAGGCAGTGGATAGTAGGACTACAAATGCAAAGAATGAAACAATCTCTACCCAAAATAAGTGTACATTCTAATAGAAATCACTTAATATCTCTTTGTGAAACCTTTAAAATAATCTCTTTAAAACTATGAATTCTATTTGGATAGAGAGAGTTTCCACAATGAGAATGCCCCAATTTTTATGCAAACACAGGTCTAAGACTAAAAAATAACATGATAATATCCAGGACCAAGTAGATAGAGGGAGCCTAAGTGTTGAATGAAATGACTTTTTCAAGTAAAAAGGAAAACTATTCAAATTATAAATAATGTGACTATAATTTTTAAAGATTCAATTTGAGATTCTAACCTTCCCAGGATCATGCTATCTTCTTTTTTTTTTTCATCATCTCATTAAGAGATGAATACTAGGAAGGAAGTTTCTGAGTTCTTCTCTTCTATATCTGTCTAAGTCCTTGGACCTGTGACTTCATGATGGGGAAGAGCAAAACAATTGTTCAGACACTTAAGAGCACAATCCACATACCTTTAAGTGAAAAGCTCATTGCAGGTTCCTTAAACAATGAAATTCATTTCCATATTTTAGACAAAGGAATATTGTGGTTTGTCCCCCTTGAAAGGAATATCTCTTAAGAAAAAAATGTGCAGTATTTTATTATTATTAATCCTATTAGAATATTTAAACTATAAAAGTTTCCTTTTTGAGATTGAGATTTTTTTAAAATATTTATTTACTTTTAGTTTACAACATTCAGTTCCATTATCACTTGAGTTTCAAAGTTTTCCTCCTTCCTCCTCCTCTTCCCCTCTTCCCCCCCCCCCCCCGGCCATGGCAGCATGCAATCAAATATAGGATCTACAAATACCTTCACATTAAATATTAGTCAGGTTGTTAAAAATAGAGTGAACAATGTGGAAGAGGAAACAAAAAAAAAGACAAATAAGAGAGAGAGAGAGAGAGAGAGAGAGAGAGAGAGAGAGAGAGAGAGA
>NW_027187391.1:35812720-35847472 GCF_028583685.1 Petaurus breviceps papuanus
AGAGAGAGAGAGAGAGAGAGAGAGAGAGAGAGAGAGAGAGAGAGAGAGAGAGAGAGAGAGAGAGAGAGAGAGAGCAGGGAGTTTGCTTCAGTCTGCATTCAGACTCTGTAGTTCTTTCTTTGGATGTGGATATCGCTTTCCATGATGAGTCTTTTGTAGTGGTCTTGTAACCTTGCATTGCTGAGAGGAGCCCAGTCTATCAAAGCTAGTTGTCACACATACGTTATGTCTGTAATTGTGGACAGATTTCTCCTGGTTTTACTCTTCTAACTCAACATCACTTTATGTAAGTCTCTCCAGGTTATTATGAAGTCTGGCTTCTCCTCATTTCTCATGACACAATAGTATTCCGTTACATTCATATACCAAAACTTGGTTAGCCATTCCCCAATTGATGAGCATCCCCTTAATTTCCAAGTCTTTTCCACCACAAAAAGAGCTGCTATAAATATTTTTGTACATACAGGTCCTTTTCCCACTTCTACTATCTCTTTGGGATAAAACCCTAGAAGTGGTATTGATGGATCATAGGGTATGCACTTTTTCATAGCCTTTTGGACATAGTTCCAGATTGCTCTCCAGAAAGGTTGAATCAGTTCACAACTCCACTAATAATGCATTAGTGTTCCAATTTTTCCACATCCTCTCCAACATTTATCATTTTCCTGTTTGTCATCTTAGCCAATCTGACCATTGATATGTGGTACCTCAGAGTAGTTTTGATTTGCATTTTTCTAATCAATAGTCATTTACAGCATTATCTTTAATTTCTTTTTCTGAAAACAACTTGTTCATATCCTTTGACCAATTATCAATTGGGGAATGACTTGTAGTCTCATAGATTTGACTCAATTCTCTGTATATTTTAGAAATGAGGACTTTATCAGAGACACTGGTTTTAAAAATGCTTTCCCAATTTCCCACTTGCCTCTTAATCTTGGTTACATTGGCTTTATTGCTATAGAAAATTTTCCATTTAATGTAATCAAAATTATCCATTTTGTATTTCATAATGCTCTCTAGCTCTTGTTTGGTCATAAAATCTTTACTTCTCCATAAATCTGACAGGTAAATGATTCCTTGTTCTCCTTGATTTCTTACAGTATCAGCTTTATACTTAGATTGTGTACCTATTTTGACTTGATTTTGTTATATGGTGTAAGATATTGGAATATGCCCAGTTTCTGACATACCATATTCCAGTTTTCCCAGCAGTTTTTTTTGGCAAATGGTGAGTTCTTATCCCCAAAACTGGAGTATTTGGATTTATTAAACAATATCTTACTATAGTCATTGACTGCTGTGTCTTGTTTACCTAGTCCATTCCACTCACCCACAACTCTATTCCTCAGACAGTACTGAGTAGTTTTGATGACTGCTGCTTTATAATACAGATTAAAATCTGGTATAGCTAGTCTACTTTCCCTAGCATTTCTTTTCATTAATTCCCTTGATATTCTAGACCATTTGTTCTTCCAAATGAATTTTGTTACTATTTTTTCTAGCTCTACAAAATAATTTTTGGTAGATTGATTGGTATGGCACTAAATATGTAATTTAATTTAGGTAAAATTGTCATTTTTATTATATTAGCTCAACCTAGCCATGAACAGTTGATGTTTTTCCAGTTAGTTAGATGTGACTTTATTTGTGTGAAAAGTGTTTCATAAGTGTGTTCATATAGTTCCTGGGTTTGTTTTGGCAGGTAGTTTCCCAAATATTTTATTTCTACAGTAACTTTTAATGGAATCTTTCTTTCTATCTCTTGCTGTTGGATTTCGATAGGAATGTAGAGGATTTATGTGGGTTTATTTTATAACCTACAACTTTGCCAAATTTTTTTATTGTCTCAAGTAGTTTTTTACTGGATTCTCTAGGATTCTCTAAGTATAACATTACATCACATGCAAAGAGTGATAGCTTAGTCTTTTCAATTTATTTTTCTTCTCTTATTACTACTGCTAATATTTCTAGTACCAAATTAAATAAGAGGGGTGATGATGAACACCCTTGTTTCACCCCTGATCTTATTGGAAATGCTCTAACTTATTCCCATTACATATAAAACTTGCTGATGGTCTTAGAGAAATATGACTTAGTATTTTAAAGAAGACCCCATTTGTTCCTATATTTTCTAGTGTTTTTAATAGGAATGGGTGTTGTATTTTGACAAAAGCCTTTTCTGCATCTATTGAGATAATAATATGGTTTCTGCTAGCTTTGTTGTTGATATAATCAACTATTCTGATAGTTTGCCTGATACTGAACCACTTTTGCTTTCCTGGAATAAATCCTATCAGATCAAAGTGTGTTATTCTCATGATAAGTTGTTATAGTCTTTTTGCTAATATTTTATTTAAAATTTTTGCATCTATATTCATGAGGGAAATTGGTCTATAATTTTCTTTCTCTGTTTTGTCTCTTTCTGATTTAGGTGTCAGTACCATATTTGCATCATAAAAAGAATTTGGTAGGACTCCTTCTCCAGTTTTCCCAAATAGTTTGTAAACTATTGGAATCAATTATTCTTTAAATGTTTGATAGAATTCTCTAGTAAATCCATCTGGCCCTGGAGATTTTTTCCTAGGGAGTTCATTGATGTCTTGTTAAATTTCTTTTTCTGACATGGAGTTATTTAAGTAATTTACTTCTTCTTCAGTTAATCTAGGCAACTTATATGTTTGTAAATATTCATCCATTTCACTAAGATTGTCAAATTTATGTGCATATAATTGGGCAGAATAATTCCTAATTGTTGTTTTAATTTCCTCTTCATTGGAGGTAGATTCACCCTTTTCATGTTTAATAATTGTAATTTGGTTTTCCTCTTTCTTTTTTTTAAGCATATTGACTAAAAGTCTATCAATTTTATTTTTTTTCATAAAACAAACTCAGTTTTATTTATTAATTCAAGAGGTTTGTTAATTTCAATTTTATTAATCTCTCCTTTGGTTTTCAGTATTTAAAATTTAGTAAGTGATTGGGAATTTTCAATTTGTTCTTTTTATATATTTTAAGTTGCATAAATTTATTGACTTCCATTTTCTTTATTTTATTCATGTATGCATTCAGAGATATAAAACTTCCCCTAAGAACTAGTTTAACAGCATCGCACAAGTTTTGTTATGTTATCTCTTTATTGTCATTCTCTTGAATGAAGTTGCTGATTCTTTCTACAATTTCTTGTTTGACCCACTCATTCTTTAGGATTAAATTATTTAGTTTCCAAAGTAGTTTTTAGTCTATCATTCCATGACCCTTTATGACATATAATTTTTATTGCATCATGATCTGAGAAGGATGCATTTACTATTTCTGCTTTTCTGCATTTAATTGTGAGGTTTTTATGCCCTAGTACATGGTTAACTTTTTTGCATATGACATGTACCAAAGAGAAGAAAGTATATTTCTTCTCTCCCAACTCAGTTTTCTCCGGAGGTCTATTATATCTACCCCTTCTAAAATTCTATTCACCTCCTTAACTTCTTTCCTGTTCATTTTGAGGTTAGATTTATCAAGTTCAGGTGTTAGCACTTGCTGGCTCCACCCCCTGGGCTTCAGGATCTCCCACTGGACAGCTGAGATGAGGCTTGTTGGGATGCCTCCCACCCTTTATTTCATGTGCAGCACAGCCTCAGTCATACCCTTCCTATTTCAGGATTTTATACTGAGGCAATAATCTCTCGGTTTTCAGGGTCAGGAAGGGGGATTATAGCACCTAGGTTTTACTCCAACATCTTGGATCCTGGAAGTTCAGGTAAGTGAATTTTAAACATCCAGAATGTGGGCTGATAACCCCAGGAGAAGCTGCTATTGCTGCCACTGGCCCTGAGCTTTCTCTTACCCAGCTCCTACAGATCCTCTGTGCTGTGGTAAGAGGTCTGTGAAGCTGGGGCTTGCTCTGGCTCTGCTCTACTGTGGTCTGGTCTCAAGTCCACCCTGGTACAGCCTGCACTCTCCACACTCCCCCTGTCCAGTAATATGTGCACACTCTCCTAGACTAGGAATCTGCCATACTTCATCTCCCAATGCATTCTGTTACTCTAAATCCATTCAGATTCATTTTTTAGAGGTGACTGATGGAATTCAAAGAGGAGCTCAGATGAGTTCCTGCTTTCACTCTGCCATCTTGGCTCCTGAGGAGAAGTGGCCTTCCTTAGTCATTGTTCCTATTTTTTATTCATTTCAGTCATGTCCAACACCTTATGACCCTTTTGGATTTTTTCTTAGCAAAAATACTAGAGTGGTTTGCCATTTCCTTCTACAGCTCATTTTATAGATGATGAAGTGAGGCAAACAGGGTTAAGTGACTTTCCCAGGATCAGAGAGGGAGTAAATGTCTGAGACGAGATTTAAACTCTTTTAGGACTTCTTTTACTGTTTTTTTTTCCTTCCATGTCCAGCTCTTTGCCTAACTTCTCAGGAATGAATTAAAAAAATAATTCATAGAGTTAACTTTGCTTTCTCTGTATCTGATCTGCATCTAGAAACAACACACCTGCATCTACATCTTCAAAGGGACAATGGTAAACACAGCATGCAATAGCTGTGTAAGTTGTAACATCATTCTACTATCCTAAAGTGCCCTAGCGCTCACATAAGTCATTTCAGAAGTTCTTCCTAAAAAGGCTAAAAATGTGTGGAACTTACAAGAAACAAGTATAAAATAGAAATCAGGGGTCTAGGTAAATAGCCTTTAGTAAGATGAAATGGAGGACCTAGATAAAAAAAGTGATCTGTCAAAAGGTAGAAAGAGCAACCAAGGAAGATCTGATATACTGGAATAGGAAATTCAGACCTGTCATAATGTTGGGGTTTCTTTACTAAAGAAAGATAACCCATGCTTAATGGGCATAATTAATATCTAATTGGCAATCTGTTCTCAACAATGCATTCAACCCATGTCCACATTAATCTTGTTCATTCTTTAGGAAAAGTTAGTCTTTTGAAGAGTCTTAAACATGAAATCATAAATCCCAATTACAAATAGCTTGATCCACTCTTTTATATGTATATATGTAATTTGTGGGTGATGAACAAATTAATTAATTAATTAGGAGTGAAAAAAGGATTATACTGGGAGCAAGGAAGAGGGAAAGCAGAATAGGGTAAATTACATTACAGAAAGAGGTGTAAAGACCTATTAAAGTATAGGGAAAGAAGAGAAGGGGGGCAATAACCTTACTTTCATTGGTTTAGCCTCAGAGGGAATAATGTACACATTCAGTTGATTATAGAAACCTGTCACACTCTATAGGGAAGTGGGAGGGAAAAGGAGAAAGAGAATAAAGGGGATTGATAGAAAGGAAGTGAGATTAAGGGAGATGATGGTCAGAAGCAAAATGCTGGTAAGGAGGAAAAGGGTGAAAGGAGAAAGAAAATCATAAATGGGGTGGGGAGGAATAGGATGGAGAGAAAGGCACAATGAAGAGGAAATTAAAACAGTAATTAGGAGTTATTTTACCCAACTGTATACCATTAAATTTGACAGCCTTAGTGAAATGGATGAATATTTATAAAAAAAATTAATTGCCCAGATTAACAGAAGAGGAAATAAATACTTAAATAATCCATTTCAGAAATAGAAATTGAAGAAGCCATCAATAAATTTCCTAAGAAAAAGTCTCCAGGGCCAAATGGATTTACAAGTGAATACAATAAAAATTTAGGGAACAATTAATTACAATATTATATAAACTATTTGGGAAAATATGTAAAGGAGTAAAATTTGTATCATTTTTATGATACAAATATGGTGCTGATATCTAAACTAGGAAGAGTCAAAAGAGAAAAAAAATGTATTAAATGTTTCCCTAATGAAGATAGATGCAAAATAATTAAATAAAATATCAGCAAAGAGATTACAGCAATTTATCATGAGGATAACACATGATGATAGGTAGGATTTATACCAGGAATGCAAAGATAGTTCAGTATTTGGAAAAATACAAGCATAATTGATCATAACAACAACAAAATTAACAGGAATCATTTGATTATCTCAGTAGACGCAGAAAAAAGTTTTTGACATAATACAACATCCATTCCTATAAAAAAAAATACACTAGTGAGCACAGGAATACATGGAGTCTTCTTTAAAATGATAAGAAGCATCTAACACCATCAACAAGCATTATATGTAATGGGGGTAAGCTAGAATCATTTCTAATAAGATCAGGTGAGCCAAGGATGTGCTTTAATACTATTGTTATTCAATATTGCACTAGAAATATTAGCTTTAGCAGTAAGAGAAGAAAAAGAAAGTGAAGGGATTAGAATAGGCAAAGAAGAAATAACGATATTACTCTTTGTAGATGATATGGTGGTATACTTAGAGAATCCTAGAAAATCAAGTAAAAAAAAACCTACTTGAAATAATAAACAATGTTAGCAAAGTTGCAGGTTATAAAATAAACCCACATAAGGCATCAGCATTTTTACATATTAGTAACAAAGCCATACCAGATCTTAAATTGTATTATAAAGCAGTGATTATCGAAAGTATATGGTACTGGCTAAGAAATAAGAGTGGTGGATCAGTGGAATAGGTTAGGTAGACAAGGCGCAGTGTTCAGTGACTATATTAATATACTATTCAATAAAGCAAAACACTTCAGCTTCATGGGTAAGAGCTCACTATTTCACAAAAAGTGCTGGAAAAATCTGGAAAATACCATGGCAGAAACTAGGCTTAGACCAACATTGTACACCATATACCAAGATAATGTTAAAATGGTACACAATTTAGACATAAAGGGTGAAACTACAAGCAAATTGGGAGAGCAAGAAATAGCTTACCTGTAAGATCTATGGAGAAGGGAAGAATTTAGGACCAAGCAAGAGATGGAGTATATTATGAAATACTAAATGGATAATTTTGACTACATTAAACTAAAAAGGGTTTGTACAAACAAAGCCAGTGCAATCAATATTAGAAAGGAAGCAGAAAACTGGGAAATAATATTTATTACTAGTGTTTCTGATAAAGGCCTCATTTATAAAATATATAATAGAGAATTGAGCCAACTCTATAAGAATGCAAGTCATTCCCCTCTTGGTAAATGGTCAAAGGATATGAACAGGCAGTTTTTAGATCAAGAAATTAAAGCTATCTATAGTCATATGAAAAAAAAATACTCTGAATCACTATTGATTAGCAAAATGCAAATTAAAACAATTCTGACAATTGCGCTCCAAAAGGCAAAAAGGAAAAAAAAAATATTCTGAGGTACCACATCACAATTATCAGATTGACTAAAATGGTAAAGGAAAATGATAAATGCTGGATAAAATGTGAGAAAATTGGAACACTAATGAATTAGTGGTGGAGTTGTGAACTGATCCAACCATTCTGGAGAGCAATTTGGAACTATGCCCAAAGGGCTAAAAAGCTGTGTATAACCTTTGACTTGAGAAATATGAACACTATGTCTGTATTCCAAAGATGTAATAACAAAAGGAAAAGGCCCCACATGTACAAAAATATTTCTAGCATCTCTTTTTGTGGTGGCAAAAAAATTGGAAACTAAGGGGATGCCCATCAATTGGGCAATGGTTGAAAAAGGTTTGGTATATGGATGTAATGGGATACTATTATTTCATAAAAAATGGTGAGCAGGCAGACTTCAGAAAAACCTGGAAAGTCTTGCATGAACTCATACTGAGTGAAGTAAGCAGACCATAACATAACAGCCACATTGTGAGATGACCAACTTTGTTAGACTTATCTCTTCTGAACAATGATATGATCTAAGATAATTCAAAAAATCTCATGATGGAAAATACTATACACATTCAGAGAAAGAACTATGGAGTCTGAATGAAGAGTGAAGCATCTATTTTCTCTTTTTTGTTGTTTCATGGTTATTCCCTTTTGTTCTAATTCTCCTTTTATAAGATTACTAATATGGAAATATGTTTAATATGATCATACATATATAGCCTATATGAGATTGCATGCCATCTTGGGGAGGAGTGAAGGGAAGGGGAAAACATAGAACCTAATATATTATAAAAGTGAATGTTGAAATATATATGTGTGTATGTGTCAGAAATGTTGAATGAATGTTGAAATATATGAAATGTGTGTGTGTGTGTGTGTATGTGTGTATAGATTCTGCTACATTCAAATAAAAATCCCATAAAACCCATCAGACCTTACTGGTTTGGGGGAGAAGGTGCCCTATTCATTACAGGGATCCTGCAATGAGTCTAACCCTTTCAAGTAACTGGGAGCACTGCATGTCTGTCTTCCCTAACTACCCTTTTTTTCATATCTCCCTTCAACAAAGCTAGCTTGTTTCATTGTCTTATTGTGAGCTTGTGTTGGGATTTTGTTATTTCATACCTCCCTGAGTTTATGTTGACACCCTAAGAAAATTACTTAGGTTTTGTGAACCTGTTTCCTTATATGTAAAATAAGCATACAGATATCTGTAGTACTTATTTCACAGGGTTATTATCACATGAGTTAATGTATAGACATTGCTTTGGCAACCGTAAAGCACTGTACAAGAGTTGGATGGTTTTTGTTGCATTGGCAATGTATGATTGATTAATTCTGGATAGTCAGCATAGGCAAAAAAAGAAGGATGCTATCTTTTCTTCCTAGGCAAACTAGTTTTTACATACATCTCCCAGAACTTAATTTTTTCCTTTTCTTAATTCTGATCTATGCACTTATGACCCACTGATGTAAATGTAATACACTGATCTTTGAGTCTCCTAGATATTCTATTTGTCTCCACGAAACTGATTCGAGTAGTATTTCCTTAGAATTTGTGGATTTGCCCTCCTGACTTAAACTGCTAGCCTCCCAAGCCAGGGTCATGCCACTCTCTGTTTTGGACAGAAGAGCATTGGTGGTATTCATCAAACATTGAACGATGCCCATTTTTCACATGAACAAGAAGTAAAGAGACTCAAGCAAGCAAGATTCCAAAGAATGAGAATTTAGTTGCACACATTCACATGAAATAGCTTCCTCTTTCCTTCTTTCCCAGAGGCTTCTTTATACTAGATAGGAAGCTCCATTCTGAATTACAAATCAATTACATTTATAACATTTCTAAAGCTGACCACAGCTTAACTTGTAGAGAAAAAGAAAACAGGCAACTAAAATATAATAGGAGAAAAGCCTTGGGGAAAAGGATAGTTTTAAATGAGTAAAAATCTTGCCTCCACCAATTCTGAGTTATAATAGATTAGAAGATGGATTTTTATATTAAAACAAAATACCTTACCATAGTAATGATCTGCACAAATAGGATTATTCCAAAAAGCAAAATTTATCCTGGTGGCCTCAGAATTATCAATTAGTATTATTCTTCATCCTTAATCTCTCTCTCTTTCCCTCCCTCCCTTCTATCCCTCCGTCCCTCCATCCCTCCGTCCCTCTCTGTCTCTCTCTCTTTCTCTCTCTCTGTTTCTCTCTCTGTGTCTCTGTTTTTGTCTCTGTCTCTCTCTGTCTCTGTCTCTGTCTCTCTGTCTCTCTCTCTTTCTCTGTCTCTCTGTCTCTCTCTGTCTCTCTCTCTCTGTCTCTCTCTGTCTCTGTCTCTCTCTCTGTCTCTGTCTCTGTCTCTGTCTCTCTCTCTCTCTGTCTCTGTCTCTCTCTCTCTCTCTCTCTCTCTCTCTCTCTCTCTCTCTCTCTCTCTCTCTCTCTCTCTCTCTCTCTCTCTCTCTCTCTCTCTCTCTCTCCCTCCCTCCCTCCCTCCCTCCCTCCCTCTCCTTTCACTTTCTCATCCTCAAATTCTCAAAAGTGAACTGTGAACTGGAAGATCTCTTGAGAATTTGCAGCTTCATCATTTCCTGGCATTACCTAAGTATGGCATTTGTTAATAATGTTGGAGAAGAGGGCATCTGAGTTTAGAACAAAGAACAAAAAATGTTGTAGTTCAGATGAAATGAAGAATGTCAAATAGGTGGAATGCAATTAACCAAATTGTCCTTTAACTTGGAAATTGAGGAATCTTTGCATAGTAAGGTTGTATTTCCCTTTTGACTCTTCCTGTTCTTAACTCTCTCAATAACAGCTCCTGAGCGAAACATATTATATCAGAATTAGGAAAGGCTAGATCCGTCAAAACCCTTTTAAGGTAATGGGTGGTAAAATTTATGCCCCAATTTACATTGTTAATGGAGGTGACTATGCAATATTCTAGTCACTCCCTATATCTTTTGAGTTTATTAGGATTCTAACAGTAATAAGAGCCTTCTAATAGGTAGTAAGTAATTCCTGACTACAAGCCCATTCTTCCATAAGGGATCAAAGAGAAAATCATGCTATCTGCATTTTACACTCCCATTTGACCATCTAAATATAATGAGAGGCTTAAAAATTCTGTGTTGCAACTGACCTATACTTGTGACTTAAGTTACTAGGGGTTTTAGATTCCCATACAATTATTACCTATGGTGTAATTTGAAGAGTCTTTGGGACTTGAAATCTTTTACATTTAAGCTAAGAATGGATTGTGTACAGTCAAGTGTTTTAAGTAAACACTATCTTAATCATTAAAGTCACTTCACCAATGGTATTGTTTGTTTCATCTTTGAAAACCTTCCTAAACTTATGCTGTCTGCTCAGTTCTCATTAATCCATAGAAATGCACATGTTCTGATACCCTATTTCCCTAACTCTCTTTTTGTATCATACTAAACCAGGGATGAAACTGATTTGAGAAAGTCAGTTGTAAAATTTCCATCGTGAGCACTTACATATCTGCAAATGCTACAAACCAGACCTGATTTATCATTTTGTTAATTGATTAGATTTAAGAAATTAATAAAGAAAATATTAATAAAGAACATTAAACTTAAAAGTGTATTATCTTTATTCCCTGTCCCAGCTGATAATAAAACATATTGTCAAACCCTGTACTATATCATAAAATCTAGAGCTAAAAGATACCTCAAAAACCATATAGATCAATCCCCTTATTAACTTGACCAAACTACCATTGGTAGTAATGCCATCATAATTTAAACCAAGGTCTTCTGAATATAAATTTATTAGTCTTTCTAATATACCAAGAAGTCTCTAGAGATAAGGAGAAATGCTTTGTTTGCTTGTCTGATTGAGAAATAGGATCACAGAACAAGAGTGGGAAGGGGCTTCTGCGGCCATGTGGTACAACCCTTTCATTTTATAGAAAAAGATACTGAGGAATAGGGAGATTACATAACTTGCTCAAGGTCACAGAGTAAGCTTCATAGGGCAGAGTCATGCCTTCACTCTCCAGAACCAATGCTTTCAATTATTCCATACTGCAAGATTCTGCTTAATCTGTCCCAGACAGGAAAATGCATTTAATAAGTTTAAAATCGTGGTTTTTTTATCTCTTATTTATTTATTTTTAGTTTCCAATATTCATTTCCACAACATTTTGAGTTACAAAATTTCTCCCCATCTTTCCCCTAACCCCACCCCAAGATAGTTATCCTACCAAATACCCCTTTCCCAATCTGCTCTCTCTTATATCCTCCCCCATTCCCCTCTAACTCTTTAGTAGGGCAGGATGGATTTCTACACCCCAGTGCCTGTATACCTTATTTCCTAGTTGCATGTAAAAATGATTCTTTTTTTTTTCAGTCAACCAACATTTATTAAGTACCTACAGTATAGTACTATCTAAGTCCTTGGAGGGATAAAAGTTTAGATAAGACACAGTCTTGCCCTTATGTTTTTCTAGATGAATTTTCAAAATATTCTTTTTAGGTTTATAAAACAATTCATTGGTAGTTTGATTGATGTGACATTGAATAATTAAATGAACTTAGACAGAATTATCATTTTTTTACATTGAGTTGGAATACCCATGAACAATTAATATTTCTCTAATTGTTTAAACCTGTCTTTACTTGTGTGAAAAGTGTTTTATAATTGTGATCATATAGTCTGTGTATATGCCTTGGCATGTAAACTCACAAGTATTTTATATTATCTGTAGTTACTTTATTTTTATAGTATATATATATACATTTGATTTTAAAACTTTGAATTCCAGATTCATAACTTTCTTCCTTTGTCACCCACCCTTACTGGGAAGATAAGCAGTTCAGTACAGGTTGTACATGTGTAGCTAATGCAAAACAATAACATAGTAGATATATTGTAAAAGACTAACTATATTTCCCTCCCTCCTATCCCACCTCCCACTTGTTCTATTCTCTACTTTGATCCCATCCCTTTTCAAAAATGGGTGCTTCCAACTTCCCTCCCACCTAGCCTGCTCTCCGTTCCATCATCCCCCCTCTCATCCCCTTCCTCCCTACTCTCCTATAGGATGAGATACCCTATTTAGTGTGTATTTCATTCCCTCCCCAAGCCAAATTCAATGAAGATAAGGTTGACCCATTCCCTTTTGCCTTCCTATTCTTCCCCTCCATTGTAACCATTTTCCCTTGACTCTTCTATATGAGATAGTTTACCCCATTCTGTCTCTCCCCATCTCCTCTCATTATATTCCTCTCTCACCTCTTAATTTCACCATTTAAGTATCATCCCTTCCTATTGAATTGGTCCTGTGCCTTCTATCTATGTATACCTGTAAACATATATACACACATTGACATATGTATTCATATGCCATATACCGTCATTTATATATATATATGTGTGTGTGTGTGCCCTCTATGTATACCTATAAACATGTATACACACATTCACATATATATTCATATGCCCATATACCCTTATATATAGACACACACACACACACACACACATATATATATATATATATATATATATATATATTCCCTTCAACTATTTTCATACTGAGAAAAGTTTTATCAGTTACCATCATTTTTCCATATAGGAATGTTAATAATTTAATTTTGATAACTTCCTTATTATTTCTTTTCCCTGTTTACCTTCTCATGCTTCTCTTGCTTCTTGTATCTGAATGTCAAATTTTCTATTCAACTGTTTTTTTCATCAAGAATGTTTGAAAGCCCTCTATTCCACTGAATAGCCATATTTCCCCCTGAAACATGATACTCAATTTTGCTGGGTAGGTAATCCTTGGTTTTAATTCTAGCTCCTTTGACATCATGTAATGGGAATGTAAATATCTTCCCTGCCCCTAGGCTAAAGTGCACCTGGAGCCTGGGGTGGGAGGCTTGTTTTTCAGTAGATATTTCTTGATTGGCCAGTGAGTCAATAAGGTTGTTACATTCTCTGAGCCAGGAGAAGGCTATATAAGCCTGGATGTGTAGCTTTGTTTTGGGGCTCACTTTGAGAAGTATTCTGTGATTTGATCAGATGAAACTCTGGGAAGCCATTGTCCAGGAACCCCCAGCTTTGAAACCCAGATGTTGTTTGGTATGGATGTAGTGGTTGGACAGTTTGGAAATCTGTCTACTTGATCTGTTTCTGTCTTGATAATTCTTTCTGTATATTCTGAAGTTTGGGGTGCTGACCTTTTTCCCCTGAACTAGGTAAACGATACATATTTGACTGATTAAAGTAAGCTTGTTAACCCATTTTGAGTTACTTTCCTTTATCAAAGCACATCCAAGAACATGTGTCGGTGGCAAACCCTGGGGACACTTGAGGTGCTTGCTGCTACACCTCATATTCCAAGTCCTTTGATCCCTTAATGTTGAAGCAGCTAGATCTTGTGTTATATTGATTGTGTTTACACAGTACTCAAATTATTTCTTCCTGGCAACTTGTAATATTTTCTCCTTGACCTGGGAACTCTGGAATTTGGATATAATATTCCTAGGAATTTACTTTTTGAGACCTTTTTAAAGAGATGAGCAGGAATTCTTGTAATTTCTATTTTGCCCTCTTGTTCTAGAATATCAGGACAATTTTCCTTGAGAATTTCTTGAATGATAATTTCTAGGCTCTTAATTTAATCATGTCTTCTGGTAGTCCAGTAATTTTTAAATTGTTTCTCCTGGATCTGTTTTCTAGGTCAGTGGTTTTTCCAATGAGATATTTCACATTTCCTTCTATTTTTTCATTTGCGTGAATCTGTTTTATATTATCTTCATTTCTCATAAAGTCATTAGCTTCCATTTGCTCCAATCTAATTTTGAAGAAGGTATTCTCTTCAGTGAGTTTTTGAAATTCCTTTTCCATCTGGTCAATTTGGCTTTTGAAGGCATTCTTTTCCTCATTGCCTTTTTGGACCTCTTTTGCCATTTGAGTTCATCTATTTTTAAGGTGGTTTTTTTTGAGCGCTTTTTGGGTCTCCTTTAGCAGGATGTTGACTCACTTTTCATGATTTTCTTGCATCATTCACATTTCTCTTCCCAATTTTTCCTCCACTTTTTTATTACTTGATTTTCAAAATCCTTCTTGAGCTCCTCCATGGCCTGTAACTAGTTCATATTTTTCTTGGAAGTCTATGATGCAGGAGTTTTGACTTCTTCTGGCTCCATGTTTTGATACTTTTGGTCCCCAAAATGGATCCTATGCTCTGATTGTGCTTCCTCTGCTTGCTCATCTTGCCAGCCAATTATTTGACTTTTGAGCTCTTTTCCATGGTAGAACTCTGCTTCCAGAGTAGAAAGAGTTGTGTCCCAAATTGCTGGGGGTTTTGCACTTGTCAGAGCTCTAAGGAGGGTGCCCTCTCTACACTAACACAAGCTCTGAGACACTGACTATACATCCCAAGAGTACCATCCAAGACTGTGACCTAGATCCAAGCAGGACAAAGCAAGAGTGATTACCCTCTGAATGGTTGCTTGGTCCCCCTGTGATCTGTGATCTGCAGGTCAGGAGCTCCAGAGGTAGCCACAGGGCAGAAGTTGCAGCTGCCATGCCTCTGCCACCTCTCACTACAGGGGCACAGGCCAGACCACCCTCTTCTCCATCCAGTTCCAACAGAGTTCCTTACTGACCTTTTACTTTCTCTTTGGTACTTATGGGTTGAGAAATTGGGAAACTGCCACAGCTGCTGGTGATTCACTCTGCTGAAGTCGTCTCTGGCCTCCACTCCCACCTTGGTCAGCCTGCCAGGCTGCCTTCAGCAGGAGGTTTCTTTCTCTCTGTCATTTTGTGGGTTCTGCAGCTCTAAAATTTGTTTAGAGTCATATTTTATGACTATTAGAGGTGGTTGAAGCAGGAGCTTAGACAAGTTCCTGCTTTTACTCTGACATCTTGTCTCTACCCCCTTAAAATTATGTTGCAGAATTATTTGCTAGAACTTAGATACTTGTATTTAAGTTACTTTCCCAGAAATAATACAAATGATCATTAACTTCTCAATGCACTTTATTTTCCATCTACAAGTATTAAATACATTTATATTCAAAAGTCTGATGATTTCTAGTTCCCAGAGTTGCACCCTTTTCTGGGAGTTAACCATACATGATAGTGCCGGAATTAGGGTTAGGGTTAGGGGTTAACATGTGCTCTGCAATATTTCTACTAACCAAGTAAATATGCTAGAGGTTCCTTTTTCACAGGTGAAGCAGAAAACTAACACAATAATTAGTCAAGAGGACTTCTGATGCCCATCACTGCTTGACGTACCAGTGATCCTTTGCAAAGTAAACTTTAGTTGAACTCAGAGATGCCTGCAATTGCTGAAACCACTCTTGAACAGCTCAGAGTGAAAAGAAAATATCGTGGTTTCTGTCTTATCTGAAGAGCAGCAATCCTTCTGCTTTCTGATTTATTGTATTTACAGATATCTTCTCTTTAGTTCCCCACATCCTGCCTGACATATATAAATATGTCACCCTTTCCCACTCCCCTTCCAGCAGAAGTGAACCTTGTCTCACTACTCCATCTTGCAAAATTCTACTCAGGCAGTAAATGTAATTATAATCTTTGTAAACTGTGATCAGACTCTGGTTCATTTCTGGTGCCCTTTTTGTATCTGAGGTTTCTTCTTTTTTAGCAGTTCACTGGGGTTTTTACTTTAATAACAATTTCTTCCTCATTCCTCACTTTTAGCAACAGCAGCAGATACAGATCTGAAATGAAGTACCTGCCAAATTTCATTGTAAAAAGTTGCTGCTGAGAGGTGGGACAAGAAATGGTTGAGTTGACTGTTGTCCAACCCACCCCCTGTCTAAAATAGGCATAGAGAATCTATGGGGAAATAATTGGCCTCTTATGCTTTTCACTCTTAAAAGGAGTTGGCAAATATTTGCAATTCAGAAAACACAGCTTCTGTCCAGAACAACCCTCAAGATCTACTAATTCTCTTCCATCAATAACTAAGCCAGTTGACCATGGAGACAATGGGACCATCTGGGCCTGATCTCCTTTCTTCTTAGTAGAAGAAAGGAAAAGATTTAGAATTCTCTGGCACTATGAAGAAAGCCTAAAACAATTATGTCGTGTGTGACCCCATTTCCTTCTTCTGGTTTGTCTGTTTTGAAGGACACAAATCCTATCAAAAGAAGTAAAATGTAGTAAAGTAAATTAAGTTGTTATTTTTCCAAGGTAATTTCTTCATTGAATAGATAGCTTCTTACAGAAGCCAGCAGTGATGCCTTTTCCTCAGTATATATTGTTTTATTCTTATTTGGAGAAGTGGTAAGTTGTATTTTTATTCAAAATAATTTATGTCCAATTTCACTCTATTCTATGTTTACTATAGGCTAGGGGTCTTATCCATTTAGAAATGATTAGAAAATCGTCTTAAACACCCAAATAAGCAAAGAGGCTAAAATTTTGGATTTGTATAAGCTTGTTTTGGGTCCCTTTTATTTCTGCAACTAAAAAAAATTCCCCTCATTTAAGGCTGTCACAATGCATTATACTCAGAGATGGGATATGAATTCAGGGATAAATGAGGGTCAAATTATAACAACAAAAAATGTTTCTGAAAAAAAATAGTTCATGTGGGATTAGAAAAGAAACCTGTGGTGGTTAAGTATTTTAATAGTATTCCATTTGTGTGAACTAGATGATACCCTTGTCTCCTAATCTTTGTAGGTTTTCCCCAATACATGCCAGGACCCTCATCATAAAAAAAAATGAAGAAAGCAGGGCTCACTAGTAAAAAGGAGTTCATTTCTATTGTCAGGGAGAATTCAAAGGCCATTAATGTCACCATTCCAAAAGAAAAATTACCACCACTTTATCTATCAAATCAATATCTATACAGAAGAGGAAAATTATCATAGATTGTAATCAGCAAGCAGCTCAATAAATTGTTGGAGGTTCTTAACTTCCAAGCAACATTAATCAGTTCCTCATTTGAACTGCTATCAATGCAGCATCCTGGCAATTTACATTGAATCCTTGCAATTTATATTGAATGCTCCTCACCTCAGTTTCTTCGATCATAACTTATCATGAACTTAAAAAACAAAAACAAATAGCAAAAGGAGTATTCCCTCTAGGAAACAATACTGCACTTCCCCAGTGCAGCTAGAAGCTAACCCTTAGATTCTTCATTTATGAATACATTTGTTATTGATGGGCAAACATTCAAAAGTTTAGGTTGCACTTTTTTTCTCTACCCTCCTGAAACAGAAGCAGCAGAGGTATGCTATACCTGCCTCACTAATTTTCCCTTTTAATTCCATATCTGAAAATTTGTGGAACTTCCTCTTTGTAGAACTGTGGCATTGGGCCCCATTAGAAGCTATAGCAGCAACGTCCTGCTTCTGTTTCGAAAATGTGCCAGGCATTAACTTTGTCTTCTACTATGTCACTTACCGTCATTTCATAGATTGCTTTTGCAAGTCAAGTCCAGAAATACCTGGCTACCTCCTCCAATTGTGAGCTCAAATAGTGACTCAGATCTGGACTATTGAGGGAAAAGAGGAAGAATATATGTTCTATAAAATATAACTTTATTCAAATAATAACACAAATATTAATCAGATACTAATTTCTAACTTTAAAAATGTATCATACAGCACTGTTCGTTCTGAAATAATAACTACAATAATAAAGGCAGCTACATAGAAAAGGGGATAGAGAATTAGAACAGAAGTCAGGAAGACTTGAGTACAAATCCAGCCTCTGACACATTATCTCTCTGTGAACTTAGGCATGTTGCTTACCCTCTTCCTGCCTCAGTTTCCTTATCTATAAAATCATGGTTTAACTCTAGTGTTAGGGGAAGACCAGACTAAAAAGAGTACCTGTTAGTTCAGGTTCAATGTTGTGATGAAATGAGGTACCAATCAACAGTTAATAAATGTATGTATGTATACATACATGTATCTATATACATATACACACATACAAATATACATATACATATAGCCATAGTATGTAAAGACTATTCAACAAGTACACCCCAGTACTTAGCTTAGGTATACCCTGTTTCCAAATGATAACAAGTCTGGTTAGTATCTGGTATCGTTAGGTGCAGTTAGTGACTTTTGTTGTCTTGGGATATCTTCCAAGTGCGGACGATTCCAAACCCATTTGGGTAGGTCTTTTTATGCTTCAGATAACCAGAAAACTATGTCAATATGGTCAGAGGCTATCAAGAAGGTGTATAAAGAGAGGTTCAGTTTAATCTTTGTTCAATCAAGTCTTGAGGACAGCTTTACCATCTTTTAGGGGGGAAATAATATAACCCAGATTGCAGTAGGGGAGAAAAACTCTTTAGGCCAAAGAGAAAGATGTTTTCTTGATAGTCAGGAGTTGAGAAAAGAGGAGCAGGACCAGGAAGCTTAGCTAAGTGACCTACTTAGCAAAGATTCTGTTCCCGGTGAATAGCAACGTGAGGACTCCATGAAAAAAGAAAAGTATATTTGCATACTGTAGTACTAAAGATACATGTTACTTCAGTCATATGTGTTCCCTATGTCTGTTTTTGTGGAAAATTATTCCTCAGTGTTATGGGGAGAACATTATGTGGCTACAGATCTTGATACACAGCATTAATAAATGCTTTTGCATTGATCTGGAAACAAAACAAAACAAAATTCTTGGCCTATAAACTGCCATTCCATGTTGACAAAGTCCTAATTAGTTTCTTAAAAGACCTTTCATCATATAAATGTTATAGAGCTTTTACTGAACCATTCTCCCAGCATAGGCAATTCTAAAGAAGAAAAGGGAAAAAAAGAGGAAATGTTTTAAGAACAACAAATAGATGCCTAGCAACAACAATTGTGTGTTTTCTGTTGATTGTCCTACAAAAGTTCAAATGCCAGTATAATAATAATTTCAAAGCATTTAGCACAATGTGGGACACATAATAAGTGTTATATTAATGTTAGCTAATATAATAAGATTGAAAATGCCCAGATCCATTTAGCAACCAGGGACAAAGTTATTGATTTTTAAGTATTGTACAATGAAGGCTAAGGGACAACTAATGGAGCTGGTGTCATTGCAAGTGAGAGATCTCCTGATGGAGGTGGGGACTCCTCTTAACATATAGTAATCATTTAATAATTGCTTATCATTGATTGACTGGGGACTGAAAGGCTGTAGCAAGGAAGCCATGGCAATATAACCATATTTTAAAGGAAAGTTGTGTCAAGGGACCATAGTATCAGACTTGACCCAAAAGTCATCTTTTTCACCTTTTGAAGTAAAACAAAATAAAACAATACTCCCCTCCAGTTTCCCATCCACCACAAAACAAAATAAAACACAAACACCTAGGTTAACCCTTGTTGGGACAGAGAGAAGGAAAGCTTGGGCCTATCATACCTGGAAAAGGAATCATGATCTGCAGGGTTATTTCACAAAAGATCATCATGAAAGTCCAGTGGACCTAGGCCCCATATTTGCCACTTCCTGGTTAGCATTCTTTATATCATGGTGCTAAACTCAAATAGAAATGGATAACTACAGGCCACAGATTGACTTAGAAAGCCACAAATTAACATTTTCTATGTTGTATTATATCTTTATTGACAGATAGGTGGCTCTGTGGCCTGGAGTTCAGAAAATTATCTTCCAGAGTTCAAATTTGGGCTCAGACATTTACTTACTACAATGGACAAGTTACTTAACCCTGTTTGCATCATTTTCATTATCTGTAAAATGTGCTGTTGAAGGAAATGTCAATCTACTCCAGTACCTTTTCTAAGAAAACCCCAAATGGGGTCACAGTCAAACATAACTGAAACCACCAAACAAAATTGTACCTTTATTAATTTTGTTAAACATTTCACAATTATATTTTTATCTGGTCTGGGTGTTTGGCCCCTCTACTTTACATGAACTTTGACAAATATAGTAAATCTGTTTGAGTAAGCAATATAGTGTATAGACAGGAAATCATCTGGGCCCTATACCTCACAACCAAAGTAGGGTAAAGATACCAAACATCTGTAGTCTGTGTAGCTTTGGTGGAGGGACCAAAGAGTGAAGAGGGAAGCAAGCCAAAATTGTTCTACTGGAAATACAATAAAAAGATTAGAAGACAAAAATTTTATAAGAAAAAGGATTGACTGTAAACCATGCAGCCAAGTAAATAGACAAACACTGAGGCAGAATAAATACAGAATAAAATTCAAAGAAACAAATTGAAAAAGCAAATACCATGAAGGAAAAATAAAGCAAAATTTCCCAATGGGAAAAAATAAAAATGATTCTGTGGAATCCTCAGAGATTCCAGAACAATACCAGCAAACTCCAGTGTCATTCAAAATAAAAAAAAATAAAGTTTTTCAAAGTACATATAACAGTGGGAATTTGCTCAGAAATCAGAACTCTCAGAGAATAATTAACAAACACAAGCAAAGGAATAGAACATTTAGAATTACATGATGAAATTCCCTGAAGATGTAGAGACTGATAGAAGGGAATGTCAGATTTGGAATTAAAAAAAAAAATACTAAGGTCTATGCCGTTACTGAAAGTCAAAGAAAAAGGTAGCATTTATATGTATATGTATACACACACACACACACACACTATATATATATGCTCTTTTGTGGTAGACACAATTTTGAACCTAAAAAGATATCTTTCTACTGTAGAATAGCTAAACAAATTGTGATATATGAATATAATGGAATATTAATATCACATAAAAATAACAATGTGAACAATTCCAGAAGAGAATGGGAAGGCTTTTATTGACTGAAGTAAAGTAAAGATCATTGAAGGACAAAAAAGATCTAAGGAAGGAACTGATTTGATGCTCCAGAAGTTCTGCCTTCAATAGGGATATAGAAGAATATTAAAGGAACAAATAAGGACGTAAAGAATTTTATTCATCCACTTATGTCCTATGCCCTTATATGTGGGAATGAAATTCAAGTAAAACTAGAAAGTCAGTGAAAATTGTAGGAATTCAAAATAAATTTAAATTTCATGGGAAAGTGTCATAAAACAGTTCTAGTTAAGCTAAACTGAACAGGAAATAAAGGTAAGATTTTTAGCTACCCTCTTATTTCATAGGAAAAGAGAAAAATCTAAGGAAGTAAGAGAAAAGGGGCACAGATAAAAAAATAGGGATGAAATAAAGAAAGAAATTAAAAACTTAAGTTAATTCAAGCAAATTGCACTAGGATGCATATATTAGAATCAGAATAGAATAGTATCCAAGTAATTTATACCAAACTAATGGTAGGGACAAAGTACTAACTTCAAAAAGGACTGACATACATGCTGCAGACATAAAAAGAAGAAAACACAGCTTAATAAAGAAGACATAAATGTGAATGGATTAAACAATCTAATAACTAAATAAAAGAGAGAGATCAACAGGTATATATTTCTAGAATCATGATATCATTGGTACATGGAACTTCCAGTGAGGAAACTTTTTGTTACTAATGCTGAAAATTACCTTCTTTGCAAGTTTGCCTTAGAGAATTGCCTGAATCACTAAATGGTTACATTATTTGACCAGGGTGTCTTAGGAAAGATAAGTCAGACAAAGTATTTGAACACAAAATTTCCCAACTCTGAGGTCAGCCTCAATTCACATTGCCATGCTATCCCTCACTAATGAATATTGAGGCAAAATTATACAATATAAATTTAAAGATTATAACAAAAATATACAGCAATGTATGCCCCAAATGATTCACTATGACTATGTTGGGTTGTTTCAAGGAAGGCAGTGAGGGTTAACCATTATGAAGATAATTAGTATAATTGATAATATTAAAAAAATACCAAAGTTATTATATTACTTGATTAGAAAAATACTTTGAAAAATTTCTACATTCATTTATTCTAAAACCCTTAAGAAGCATAGTCATTGAAGGATCATTTGTAATATGATAAAATGTATATATCTAAAGCCAAGAGCTAGCATTATTTATAATGAAGAAACAGATAATTTCCCAATAAATGCTAGAGTAAAGCAAGGGTGACTATTATTTGACATAATTCTAAAAATACTAAGGATGGCAAAAGACATAAAAGAAACTAGTGACATAAGCATCAGTAAAGAATAAAGAAAATTACTCCCAATTAAAGACAAAGTGGTATACTTCAAAAATTCCAGAGAATAAACAAACTTAGACTATATATAACTTTAATAAAATCCCAAGATACAAAATGAGTTGACAAAATAATTAGATGTGTATTTATTCATAAGAAAAATAAAGAGAATAAAAAAGAGAAATCCTTATTAGGGAGTTAGTCAACAAAGAAATACTCAAGACTTATCAAAATATAATTAGAAAACATTCATTATAGAAACAAAAGAAGACATAATATTAGAGATATCATTACTCTGTTTTTAGTCTATGTCAATAAAAGTGACGAAGGGATTCAAAATTAATGTATATATTCAGTACTCTTCCAGTGAGTCCCAAGAGCTTATTTTATAGAGCTACACAAAAAATTAATAAAATTCATTCTGAGACATAAAAAAGGCTAAAATCTCAGGAAAATAATGAAAAAGGAATAAAGTAGGAATAATACTTCTAGATTTCAAAGTAGAATAGCTAATAATGTAGAACATACCAATAATGTAGTAATTTCTCAAATTACATGGTAATGGTTAGAAAATATAGGAATTGGTCAGTGGGACAAACTACACAATCATGTCAGAAAAAAATCAAACTGGATAAATTGGTGTCCACTATAACTAAAAATATAAACTACTTATAGAAGGATTACCTATTTGATGAAACTGCTAGGCAAACTGTGAAGCAGCTTGGAAAGAAAAAAAATGTTTAGACTAGTATCCTAAACCATATGCTGCAATACGTTCCAATTAACTGCATGAACTAAATATAAAAGAAGAATAGGAAACAAGCATTTTTTTTTTGCTTTTTGGAGAGCATTTGGGGTTAAGTAACTTGCCCAAGCTTACCAGGCTAGTATTTTTGTGTGGGTGTTAAGTGTCTGAGGCCAGAACCGAACTCTGGTCCTCCTGACTCTGGGACTGGCATTTTATTCACTGTGCCACCTAGCCACCCTGAAAACAAGTATTTTTTAAGCAGTTACTATCTGGCATGTACTGTGCAAAAAATAATTACAAATACTGTCTCATTTGATTCTCACAACAACCCCAAATGACAAGCTTCATTTTACATATGAAGGAACTATGGCAGAGGTTAAGTGATTTGCCAGGGCTACAGAGCTAATAAAAGCCTGAAAATATGTTTGAACACAGATCTTGCTGATTCTAGACAAAGCACTGTATCTACTGCACTACCTAACTGCCTGTAAGATGAGATAATTTTGAAATGGAGAAATATGGCTCTGCAACCATGACTAGAGGACAGTTTTCTTCAACTTAATAAACATTTATTAAATTGAATTGAAAAATCATCACCAATATACATTTGGTAAATAACACCAATACTCCTATGGATAAATGATCTCATCAATGTGGGCCCTCCTTTCAATAATGTAGATCATAATCCTTCTATGCCTGCTTAACCTCTGAAATGCTTATCAATGGCCTATCACAATTGTCCTGCTAGGACTCTCTACAAAAAAAGTATTTGAACAGACAAGGAACAGATAAGACCATAAAAGGCAAAGTAGATATTTTGATGACATAAAATTGAAAACATTTCTTAAAAAATAAACAAATCTAATGCAGCTAGGATAAGAAAGGAAGCTCTCCAGTGGAAGGGTAGGAAGAAACTCTACCTAAAATATTTCTGGCAAAGGTTTACTATCCAAGGAGTCCAAGTATATTAGACCAAGACCCATTTCCAATAGGATCAATAAGATTAAATTAATTATATGATAATTGCTCCTAATCACTAATATAAATTAAAAATAAATTGAAGCAACACAACTTTCACTTCACATCCAGAAAAAAAAAACCTTAAAAATGACAAAAAATGGAAATAGTCATTACTGTAGGAATTGTGAGGAGACAGACACATTAATACACTATTAGTAAATTTAGCATTTATCCAACAAATCGTAAAACAATTTCAAAATTATGCTTAATGGGTGAAACACCCATACCTTTAGGTCCAAAGATTCCATTGCTGTTACTTGGAAGATACTCCAAGGAGGTCAAAGACACCAAGGTCTTTGACCACTATAGTGTCTGATATCAGAGCAAGAAAAATAATAAGTGAATCAGTAGTGAAAAAGGGTGAAACATATCTTGAATTGCACACTTTTAACTTTTATTTGCTATGAAATTGTTATATATCTATCCTTATGAAGTCACAGATACTTCAATAATGTCATAATATAATGATGAGAACCTAAGAATGTTGTATATCTTGCCATTATACATTGTGCAATATGGTTCTACTGCTTCAATAAAACCACAAAGTAACCATGGAAAGATTGCTGGCTTTGGGATTAAGCCCTGGGCTCAATTACACCCTGTTTTAGCCTCTGCGGTTTTTAGTTTTCTCATTTACAAGATGGGAAAGTTGGTGTTGATAACTAAAGTCCCTGTTTAATTCTGAATTATATATCTATCCAAATAATTTTTTTTTGGAATTTAAGCATGAAACTCCTTTAAAATGAGGAGGTCACTAGAAAATATCTTTCACATCACAACAGTTCCCTTGGAATGTCTGGTCTCATTTCAGGTCAGAAATAACAATGCTCCAGGTATGGTAGACTTTACCAGGAGAAGTTAGATAAGAACTCTTCAGTGAGCAACAGGCTTCATTAATAAACCAGAAAGAAATTGTGTGGGATAGAAACCACTGCCAGATCTTCAAAATCATAGTCTGAGTCTGAGATCAGAAAAGGTCTTTATTGTTTCTAATGAGAAAGGGCACAGCCCCATTCGCTCAAGGGGTGTCAGCCAGGGAGTGCAAATTGCTGAATCTCCAAGCTTCTGTTATCCTAATCCTAATCCTAACCTGGCCCACCCCCCTGTCTGGACTCACCATTGGTTGGTAAAGTGGGCTCAAAATCTCAAACTAATCTGTGCAAAGCAATTTCAATCCTTCATTACCCAATCGGAGGGGAACATCCTTCAATCCCATACTTACGCATTTGGGGGGTGGGGGGTGCAACCATTTTTTTACCTGATTCTGGGTCCTATGGAAATTTAACTCTTTGCTATCTCTCACCAAACCAATGAAAGCCTGATGGCTTCTATAGAGATTTCATAAAGTAGCAAATGTTCTGATCTGCCAAAAATGACAAAATTCCGGGCTTTGTGCAATAAAGATTTCTATTCTCTGCCAAACAAACTTGCTTTTCACAAGCTTCTTTGCCTTGACACAGTAGCTCTGAGGAACACATGTAGCTGCAAATCATCATGAACAGGAGGGGAATCAGGCAGATACGGCCACCACAGTTCCCTCCGCTTCATACTCCTTCCAACAACACAGAGGAGGCCCAGAGCAGTGTAAAGAATATTGCCAACATGGAATAATATGGTCTTCATTTCTCAAAAAATATCAGCTCTTCTGCCAGCACTGCAAGGGATGGGAATGCTCCTAAACATACTATTATTCTTACCAAGAAAGGCAAAGAGTGACAAAAAATACTACTTGGATATATTATAGGCTTTCACTCAACACATGGAAACACAGTAGGGCTCTATTCTAAGCCACAAGATATGCAGGACAGGATAGAAATACAAGATGCTAAGTAGGGCTTGCAATCACTGGTGGTGGTGGTTATTTTTGCCAAATATAAGTCTGAGAAACTTGGTCATGCCCAAGTCCAATATAATTTCTAACTTAAAGTCATTAGTAAAAATAGAAGCAAGCACATCATATCCTATCAGATGTTTTTAATCTTTTTTTTTTTTTTTTGCTTTTCTTTGGAGGGGGGAAGACAGGGCAATTGGGGTTAAGTGATTTGCCCAAGGTCATATGGCTAGTGGTAAGAGGCTGCCTGAGGCCAGATTTGAACAACTCAGGTCCTCCTGACTCCAGGGCTGTTGCTCTATTCACTGTCTCACCTAGCCACCCCTACCTTTTTTTTTTTTAATTTCATGGTCTGCTTTGGCAATCTGGTGAAGCATATGAAACCCTTCTCTGAATATTATTTTTAATACATAAAATAAATTACTTAGGATTACAAAGAAAAACAATTATATTGAAATACAGATAACAATTTTTAAATGTTCATGGACCCCCAATTTATTGAATTATATGGAAGTATGAAAGTGTAGGATTTAGAGATGATAGGCATTTTCCACATTTTCATAAATAAATAAATTATATATATACATATAAACATATATATATATATAATTTATTTTTAGATTTCAACATTCATTTCCATAAAATTTTGACTTTTGAATTTTCTCCCCACACTCTTCTCCCCCCTCCCCAAGATGGTATGCAATCTGATATAGGCTTTACTTATACATTCATATTAAATACATTTTCACATTAGTCATGATGTAAATAAGAATTAGAGCTAATGGGAGGAACCATGAGAAAAAACAAACAAAACTAGAAAAGGAGAACAAATACTAGACCATGGACATTGTGAGGAAATTGAAAGCCAGAGAAGCTGTGATGTCCAAGTTTCTCTTGGTTATCAACACCCAACCTCTTAAAATGACTTCCTTTTTTTTTTTGTATGTAGTTACTTGTATGCATGCTATATCCCCACTAACACCCAACCCCTAAGTAGAATACAAACTCCTTGCAGGAAAGGTTTTCATTTTTGCCTTGGTATCTCTATAGCCTCGGAGAGGAATAAAACCAGAGCCCTTTTTACTATAGTGCACTGCCTTTTAGTACAAGAGAATGTTTAAAACACAATTACTCCAAACATATTTACTAAATTGTATGCATTTACCACCGTATTATAAGGACAAAATTTACGTTCAGTAAACCTTTCATAATCAAGATATATGCCACTTAAAAGAATCTAAATGTGTTTATGGTGATTTGGAACCAGCTGAAATTGTTTCACAAACCATCCAAAGCACTGCATGCAGATAGCAATAGTCCATAATTATTTAACAAGTCATTTATAACATAATGCATAATACTTAAAGTAACTTCAATAGCTTCTAGTGTGCTGTAAGTGCTCTGTGAAATAAACCTCATGTAAATAATTTGTAAGATACTTCTGCCATGTTATTCACATCTCCTGCATTTCTGAATACTTAATAGCTGAATAGGAGATATCTTTTAATGAGGCCGCATCTCTCTGCACCTTAGAATATAACACTTTCCAATCACCATGTAAGGGTTTCTGGAGATGTTGATGTACTTTAGGGACTATGAATTAAAAATATGGTTATGGAGTGAGGAACTTCAGTGATTAGGACAAGGGAAACTATCAAAACAAATTTGGAATTGATGTGAAACAGAGTGACTGTCAATCAGTCTACATTTATTGCTCTATAATATGTGATTAGCACAGTGGGAATGTAAAAGAAGTTTAAGATGTGGTCCATGATCTCAAGAGACTTACAATTCAGTTTAGGAAAATATTAAATATTAACACACACATACCCACACCAATCAAGAAACAATTCCGTTAAAACTAAATGCTAAATCATAATGAAGAATTTCATTCATTCATCATTTAACAAACATTTATTAAACTTATACAATGAATATTGTTGCTAGGCATAGGGGAAGTGCAAAATGTAGATCAGATATCATTTGCCCTCATGAATTTTACAGCTGAAGAAATGGATGACACACACATGGGTATCTCTTAATAAAAGTACATATTAAGTACACAAAAGAGGTAAAAAGAAAATTATATTTGAGGTAAGATGAAAAAGGATTTTTGCAAACTGGGTCAGGGAGGGAGGGAGCATCTTAGTTGGCCTTTAATTGATGGGTAGGTATTCAGAAAGTGAAATGGAAAATGGAGGACAGTTCAAACAATAGTGTGAAGAAAGGAAGGAGAAAGAAGTGCATGTGTGGGTTCCGATTAGGTAAATAAAATAATTGCAGTTTGACTAGAAACAGAGTGTGTAGAGCAAAGCAAAGGACACAGTTGTGTTAATTCAAAGTAATGCCAAAGTGTGAGTTTTCTTAAACACCAGGCAGATGAGTATGGATTTTATTTAATAAGAAGTAGGGAGCTACTGAAGATCATTGCACAGAAGAGTGGCATGACCAGATCTTTGTGTAAAATTATTCTGCCAAGATTGTGAAAAATATTACCAAAGTAGTTAGAGATTGCTATTTTGAAAGCCTTGACTATTTTAATAGTTCAGGGAGATAGTAATGGATGCCTATATTAGTATCTTTGAATATTGTAGGCATTCTATTGGACTTCATCACATTCCAACATTATAGTTGAATAGATACCCCTTCTTCCTACAAAAATATAAACTTGTTGGTTACATCTTTTTTTTTAATAATTGAGCAAATGTCTGCATATTGTAGTCTCTTAGTGAATGTTTATCAAATTAAATTGAATAAAAACATTGATGCATCCTTATAAAATTTATATCAAGAGAGTGAATTACAATTCCAAAGACTTGCAAGCTAGAACTTCAAAAGAAATTAAAATGGATAAATATAAAGTGTTGAACTTAGGATCAACAAGTCAGCTACAGAATTAGACATTGGTGGAGGCAGCTGAAGAGCAGCTGTCAGGAAAATAATTTAAAAGCTTTAGTTGACTTTAAGCTCAATGGGAGTCAATATTATGATATGATTTTCAAAAACCTAATTTGATCTTAAGATTTTGACAAGAAATGACATGATCAGACCTGCATATTAGGAAGATTATTTTATAGAAAATGTATTGAAGAAGGTAAATTGAAGAGGTAGAAGACAAAATAAAAGACTTTTAAAATAGTCTAGGCGAGAGGAGGTAAGGGTCTGAAATTTAACGGTGGTCATTTGGTCAGTAAAAATAGGAATACTTGCTAGAGATATGGTGGAGTTAAAAGAAATAATACATCAAATGATGAGACACAGGAAGATAAGGAGAGGGAAAATATAAGGATGGATATAAGGACATGAATTTGGATGACTAGGAGAATCGCAGTGACCTTAAAAAAATAAATAAATAGAGAAATAAATGGGAGATTTTTCAGAGGGTCAGTATTAGGCAGAAAACATGACCAGTTATATTTTAGACATTGAGACTTAGATTGAGATGTTAATGGTATATGCAAGTGGAGATATAAGTGCTTAATAAATGCTTTCTGGATGACTGAAAGACTTATTAAGATGTCCTAGAGATAAGTGGTATTGGAGGAATGCAGACCAGGAGATTAAGTATAGATACATGGATTGAAAGTCATTTGCATATAGATCATTTAACCCAGAGGAATGATTAAATGGTCATTTTAAGAGGTAGAATATAAGAGGGCACAATTTATGAAGCTGGGTGACTGATAAAATGTGGCACCTGAAACAGAAATAAACAAGTTGTGGAAAAAGAAAATGAGTCTGTCATTGTTTGCCTAGTACACCTACCTCTCAATTTCAACAAGGCTCTATATCATCATAGTCTGGTGGATACCATCATGGTGGGTGCTCCTTCCACTGGTATACTGCACAATCCCCCATGGCATTAGCGGACATTGGGCAGGGTCAAAATTATTCATTGTTCTTTAACTAGCTTTCTAAAGATAAGCCTGTTTCTTGAGTGAGAAATTCACAATCTATGACCATATTTAAACTAAAAAAACTTTACAAGTCGATAAAAACTGCACTGAAGTAGAAATTTAGAGAAGACCCATAATCCAGGACATTTTGCCAGAAAACTAGGGGAACACAAATCATTTTTTCAAGTATTTGAAGGATTAGTATGTCAAAGAGGGGTTAGAACAATTTTATTTTGCCTCAGTGGGTGGAACCAGAAGCAATGAGTGGGACTTAAAGAGACCCATACTTTAGCTTCACATGAGGAAAACATTTTAACAGTTATAGTTATCTTAAAGCAAAATGAGCTGCCTCTGGAGGCAATGAATCCTCCATCAATGGAGACTATCATGTAGTGGTTTGAAGGTATGCTGTAAAACTCTTTCTTACTCTTGTATTCTTTGGACTAGGTGACCATTGAGAGACATCTTTCATGCTGAGATCCTATGAAATAAACTCTGAGGTAAACATTTCAATACTTTCTCATTCAGTAAACATTTATCATGTACATACTCGGGACACAAAGACAAGAAAGAAACAGTTCCTGACCTCCAGATGTTTATATTCTACTTGGGCGGGGGAATACACAAATACATAAATACAAAATATGGAGAATGTGATGGGGGATGGAGAAAACTAGAAGAAGCAGAGAGAAGCTAACTAACTCTTATGTAACACAAAATGAAACATTTTTACTTTCCTGTTGAACAAAGGCAGGAACAAATTTAAGCATAATGAAAGGGAAGTCAGTTATCCCTCAGGGAGATAACAAAGGTTTGATCTCCCTTTTCCACCATATATTACCTTTCAGAAGCTCTTTCTTACATATATTAAGAAACCACTTGCTAAAGGGATAAAGTACCCAGTACAAGGTGGGGTGTGGCAGTGTGGAGGAGGGGAGTAAGAAACAAGGTGAAATTACATGCTAAAAGCGGAAAAACACCAGGGAAATGAATAAAGTCAACTTTTTTCAGCTTACTAAGACTAGGAAATTTATCAAAGGAGACAAGGAACAGTGAAATGAAAGGCCTATTCAGAGGGTGGAAAAGGCTATAATAAAAAAATTCAGAAAGGGCTTCTGACCCTTCTTGCTGACAACACAATGTTTCCTTAAGAACAGCAATGGTAAAGGATATTGATTGAGTTCCAATTTTCCCTGGGCCATACTATTTTTACGCCACTTGATAAAAGGATTCAACAAAGTGAAAATGAAAGGTCATTTTAAATATAGTAACCACCTGCCCTGAGCCCACAGGCCCCATCCATTTTATATTCAGCAGGCATGCTTTCTTAAGCCAAAAAATGTTTATGACATCAACTTGTGCAAAATATCCAACAGGACATGGAATTCTTAGGCTTCATTTCACTTCTCCATCCATATCCCTTTAGGTACAGGAAAATCTAATCCTGTTTGAATGAGACTATTGTCAGTCAAGTGGCATTTTGGGGGTGGTCAGTAGGAGAAGTGAATTCTACCTTCTCAATCTTTGTTCTCTTTTGGAACCTACTCCACATTTGGACTTGGTCATAAATTATGATATTTAAAAGTTTATACACACAGATACATATATATGTGTATATATGTATATGCACAGACACACACATATATATGTATATATATGAAGAAAATTGACAATAATAAATTAGCTTTCGGTAGGTAAATGATGGTGCATTTATTGTCCCCATTTTATCTAAGGATGTTCCTTATATCTCACTAGAAGTCATTCTATATTTGGAGTTAGAGGACATAGGTTCAAACTGATGCTTATTTATACTTAATTCTCCTTACCCATATGGCCTTGTGTAAGTGAGTTGACCTCTCTTGGCTTCAGTTACCATATCTTTTGCAATTGGTTTCTTCAATTCCAAATCTATATTCCTATGATCTATGAACTTTTGACCAATATAGTCTCAGAAACTTCACATCTTTTTTATAGACTGCAAAGTGTGATATCAATAGAACATTAGTAGGATTAAGTTAGATTGGACTATGAGGATTTATATGGCAGTTAAGCTGCAGAAGGCCTTAATCACGTTGATTCTCTGTAGGGAAATCTATGCTGAGTTGATGCTAGTTTCCAAACCAGAATCATTAGAATTTCCAAATTGTCCTGAGAAAGTTGTCCTGCCCTTGGGCATATTCACCCTGCCAACCAAACTCTACTTAACATATCTTGGCTGGGTAGTCAGCATCATATTTTCTAGTGCTGTTGTAAATAACACTCCCTCCCTCAGTCTATTGGTCAGGACAAATGTACAGGAGCATTTTTATTTATTCCCTGAGATGAGACTTCTTCATTCCTTTGGGCTGCAACCACTGAGGAGCAAGTGTTTTATAGGCTTGTCCCTTCCTGTCTTCGTTCACACCCCTGATTTATCTCTTTCATTACCCTCCCCAAAGGTTTCAGAGCTGGTCAGTGATGTTATCATTTACTTGAAACAGAAGAAATTGCTCATCTCCTCCCCCCCCCCACCCCCCTCCCCCGGCCCGCCCAACTCATGCAGATTTCTTATTCCCAGGAAACAGCCTCACTCCTCCCTAGTAGCCGATTTGCTGTGCAAAACACGAGAAGCTCAGGGGTCGTCATTTTTCATTAGTGTATCCATTGCCCATTGGCTTGCAGTCACAGAAGCTGTTTTTCACTCAATAGAATCTAAAGAAACTGGTTTTTCTGGTTTAATCTGTAACTCTAGTTAAGGAAAAAAATGCACAACAGCACAGATTTCTTAAATACCAACAGAGGTTCAATATGAACAAATATTTGTGTTATCTAGTGATCAGTAGCTAGAAAGAACAGTTTTCTGCTCATTATAAATCACTTACTCTCTAAGATAAATGTGAGTTAGTATTTAACTCACACATCCTCAATCTTTTTGAAATTGGGATGCTTTATCATTGTTTGATTTTTGTTCCATCACTCAGATCCTCAACCCCTCCCCTCCAATAAAAGAAACATCTTTTAAATTTAAACGTTTGTATATTTTTTCTAAAATTTAACCCATTCTAAGATCTTACAGACCCAGGCTTGAGAATCAAAACATTATTATCTAAACATTAGATAATGGTATTTGTACCAGGCAAAAAGTATCTAGAGTTTTCTTCAAATTATTATAATTCATTATGGATTTAGGAAAATAATGGAGTGAGCAAAAGTCAGCATGAAATAACAAATAGAGTACTGGCCTTAGTAGCGGCACCTGAGTGGAAACCAGGATTTCAAAAAGTTTTGTGTTTATGGACAAGACATTTAACTTCCAATGCCTTCAGGCAACTCATCTATACGACTATAGGAAGTTGCCACATGTTCTACTCAGATTCAATTACTGGCTGGGAACAAGAAAAACAAAAGAAAAGGTGGAGAAAAGAGGCATGACTGAAAGCCAACAGACAAATTTTATTCCAAGTACTGAATGGTTAGTGGACCTCTAGCAATTCATCCTCTTTCCTAACTTCCTCATCTATGAAAATGGAAATTTCAATTCACTTCAACAAGCATTTACTGAATAGCTACTATGTGTATGGTACTGTACTGGGTACTAATGGGGACACAAAGATGTAAGAAATGTAGTTTCTCTCCTCTGGGAATACACAATGGATGAAAGTAAAAGATAAACTGTTAGAAATTAATACATAGGGGACAGCTAGGTGAATAGAGTGAATAGAGCCCCAACTCTGGAGTCAGGAGGAACTGAGTTCAAATTCAGCCTCAGAAACTTGACACATCACTAGCTGTGTGACCTTGGGCAAGTCACTTAACTCCAATGGTCTTGTCTTCCCCCTTCAAAAAATTTAGTACATGGGAAGGTAGATAGAGGTTTAGTAAATAGAGATAGGAATAGAGAAGGAGATAGGGGAGAGGGAGAGCTTACAGATATAGATGTAGGTTATATGGATATGGACAAAGATATAGATAGAGGCATAGAATATATGTATATATTATTACATTTACAAAAGAAAGAAAAATAAACATACATCCTTGGATATAGATGTAGATTATGTAGACATGTGGATATGAAGACATAGACATAGTTATAGATATGGATATACCTTTTTCTAAATATGAGTATACACATATGGATATGTGTGTACATATATATATATATACATCCATATATACTTTACATAAACTTTAGTAGAGCCCTTGTGTGTATATGTATATTTGTGTGTACATGCATAGGGATATATGTGTATGTATATATTATATATATACACACATACATACATATGTATTCACACAAGGATTTTACTAAAGTTCTACTCCTATATAGGAAAATCATATTTGTTTCTATATATATATCCATATAAATATTACTTGGATGGATCCTCTATATATATCCTACATATCCATTTTGAATATAATTTATTCTCCCTTTTATAAATACATATAGATATAGATATATACATACACACACATATATAAATATATACAAAGGCTCTAATAAAATTCTACTCTGAATTCTCATTAGGTTATGAAAATTATCCTGTGTTCTCCAAGTCTATAGTAATTCTAACTCTAAGTAGCCCCTGCCAAGCTGGAATGACATTACCCT
This sequence comes from Petaurus breviceps papuanus, assembly GCF_028583685.1. Lineage (NCBI taxonomy): Eukaryota > Metazoa > Chordata > Mammalia > Diprotodontia > Petauridae > Petaurus > Petaurus breviceps. The sequence goes on from NW_027187391.1 coordinate 35,847,095, forward strand.
GATGCTTAGTAGAGGTGGATAGTGTTTAAGGGTATCCTTCTATAAATGCAGATATATTTATGGCATATAGATCATCAAGTTTGTTGGGTTGTTGTAATGGGAATGGGAATCTGAAGATCTCCCCTGTCCCTTGGTTCCTTGATAGGCTTGGATGAATCCAAGAACCTTCCCTGATTTGAAAATATACTTTGCCCCCTAATAGGCTCAATGTGGCCACATGGAGCCTGTGTCAGGAGGCTTGTTGTTCAGGAATGCCCACACTTTTTTACTTTGTGATTGGGCAGTGGATCAAGAGGTTTGTGACATTCTCTAAGCCCGGAGAAGGATACACACACACACACACACACACACACACACACACACACACACACACACACA
>NW_027187391.1:35847482-35867787 GCF_028583685.1 Petaurus breviceps papuanus
ACACACACACACACACACACACACACACACACACACACACACACACATATATATGTATCCTGATGTGAGGTTTTGCTTTGGGGATCATTGGAGGAAGAGCTGTGTGATTTGGCCAGATGAGACTCTGGGCAGCCATTGAGCCCCCTGGATTTGAAATCCCAGATATTGGTGCTTCCCTCTCTAGCAAATGACTAGGTATGGATGTAATGGTCAGACAGCTGGAAGCCCTCTCTGCTGATCTGTTTTCTTTCTTTTTTTTTTTTTTTGTCTGCTTGTAACTTCTGTTTGCATTCTCTGAAGTTCAGGGTGCTGACTTTTTCCCTGAACTAGGTAAATGATATATGTTTGATTAAAGTAAAATTGTTAACCGATTTTGAGTTGTTTTCCTTTAGAGAAGCAGATCTAAGAACCTGTGCTAGCAGCCATCCTGGGTATTCTAGGGTGCTTGCTGCTACAGTTGTTTAATTTTGTTTTCTATAAGGGGGCAGGTATAGGAGTATATTTTTCTACATTGTTGGAGGCAATTAGCATACCAATAAAATCATTGATTTTTGAGGTATTAAAATACTCAACTAAGATAGGAGCCTCCTTTTTTCTCTCCTGATACGGAATACAAGGAAATAGGCTTATGAGTATTTCTGAATCTGAATGTAGGAAAAACTATTCACAATGGAAGGAAAAACTGTTGAACATTGCAATGGAATACAAAGAAAATTATTGACTTGCTCACAGATTATCTTAAAAAGAATACTTCCTTATTCCAAGCTCTGTGAGTGTGCAAACAAATTTTAAGACTATTAATGTATTCTTAAGAAAGGAATGCATTACTTTGTAATACCCACACATACCATCCCCCACATGAAGCCTTTCCTGATCACTCTGATTGCTAGTGCTCTCACTCTCTATCTTGGATTTAACTACCATATATATGCACTCACACACATACACACATACACACACACACAGTTTCCCTTAACAGAATATAAACTCTTTAATATTATGTATTTTTTCATTCTTTTTATTTGTCTTCAGAGTCTAGGCTAGTGTCTGGCATATAAGAGATAGCTGAAAAGAAAATAATTTTCAAATGATTGATTAATTTATCACAATCTTTAGATGAGGAAAAGTTCTTTCTCACGGACATAACCAGCACATTATATATGTCAAGATTTGTTGGCAATGACTATGTGCAAAGATGAATTTATTAAAAGGATCATTGATACGTAATAAAGTACCCAATATGCACAAAAAGTAAACTTATTCACCTGTAATATACAAACAAATAAAATGTTCTCTGTTTTTAAATAAAATTCATAAATTAACACAAAGAAATAGTGTGAATGGCATGCTGGGCTCCAATTGGTCCTCATGTTTGTAGCATTTACCTTAATTCTAACATTCTGCTCCCCAAATCTTATATGTAGGGTATTGATACATAATGAGTTGAACTGGCCCTAGAATAGTAAATTACTTTTAATAACATGCTATCATATTAATTAATAAATAATATCTTTTTTTCTATATGGTAGTTAATACTTGTTTCAATATACCAATTCCATGGGTTGCCCCTAGGATAACATATTACAGTCTTGATAACAAACATCCTTCATATATTTGTGGGGTTTTTTTGTTGCTATTATTTTCTGGTAAGTTAGGGAAAGTGTGTTTGAGGGATAATAGATCTAATTTAGGTGTGTCTACAATATTCTTGAGTTTGATTAATTGAATATAATATTATTCATTAACAGGAGTAACTGAAGGACTTCAACATCTCTAGATAATCCCTCTTTCCTTTGCCTCTCTACACCAGAAACTTTTCATGACAATGGGAACCCTAAAAATGAGCTGGGCATAGATTTTAACAGGATGAAGAGGGAAGGTTGAATTAATTTTAGGTAATTGCATAGTTCTTTCAATGAACCAATGAACCCCCCTGAAACAAAAGCCTATTGTTATAACATCAATATTCTCCTCTTGTTTTTTTGAATGGCCATTAGTCATATATTTGCTAGAGTTGCTAACACCGAAATTAAACCGAAAATGTTTATTTGTCTGAGAAGGTTGCAATAAGAAGCATACAGAAGAAGCAGTAGAAAAGATATTGTCAGAGAAACAAATGTGTAAGAAAAAAAGTTGACCTATTACATAGTGAGAGTGAGTTATAATCACTGAATTTGATGATATTTATACAATGTCAAAACTTGATCAAGTCCTTCAGTATATTGGGGGAGAGGTCTTCTATGGGGGATTTATGTGAGGACATGGACAAGAATTATACTGGATGGGTAGGAATGAATGGGTTGCAATCTTCATTATTAGAGGGAATATTCATTGTGATGTCATCACCAATCTATTAGAGTATTTGAACTAATTAATAATTTAAAGCTTCTATAAAGCCTTTTAGGTTTAGAGTTTATGTTGCAAACTAGCTTGAACTGATTGAGTTTTAAACGCTAAATACCAATTCTACTAATATATTGTTGCAACTTTACAAAATTTCTCTCAATATATGTTTGACTAAGAAAAAAAAGTGCTCAATACCTTTGGGCCTATGATATATTTTCATACCAAATACGTTTTACCCTTTGAGGAGGAAAATGATCCTTCTAACCTGCTTTACATCAAGTTTGAATGTTGAGTTGTTTACCCAGCCACAGTAATGGATTTACACAATTCTATTCCCTTTCTTTCTTGTTCTCCCCTGTGACCAATGGCACACATTTAAAAGACAGATGGCCAGGATTGAGGAGGCAGTCTTTTGGGCATGAAGCTAGAACTAAATGAAATGTACAGAGACTTAATCCCAACTCTGGCTTCATTAGAACTCTGTCTGAAAACAACCAACTGAACTAACTCATCATAGATGCTTATTTGAAGGGATTAGAGAAGCTCTAGTAGGAAACTCAATTGGATTGAAAGATTTTTCTTTAAGGCTTGTAAAGGAATAAGTTTGCCCTCTCTTTCATCATGTAGGCACATACAGAAGGAGGTTAAAAGCTGTTCACGTAATAACCATTGTACCAGGTGTTAGCTTTCAACAAATATTTGTATAAAATAAGCAGGACAAGGAGTTAAAAATACTAGTTATATATGTAATGGAGGTTTGTCACATACCTAGAACACCTAAGATGTTATCATCTATCTGGAAGACACTGAAAGACTTTTCTCCATTAGATAGGAGAACCAGGCCATGTAGACATTTTGTGTTGGCCTACCATGTGATTGGGAGAAGCCTTCTACCTCCCACCCCCACCCCTGCTCATTGACTGTTTACCTAGGATCATCTGCTTTTTTAAAACTGTTGAACTGACCATGCTTGGAGCTTTTCCTGTCTTAAAAGTTGATCGTTAAGGACTCCTTCAGCCCCAACAAGTGACACTATGTGGTGAGAGGAATGGGCCTGAGGACCACCTATTCTCCCCACCTTAAGCCAGGAATGTCTGCCATTTTTTAATCCACTGCTCTGAGTATAACAAGGGGAGTCTCCAATTTGGGAGCTCAAGTCTTGGATATACAGGAGTCTAGAAATTCAGGCCATGTATTATAGCCAATCTAGCATTAAAACTCTTGGGGGCAAGGGTCTAGAGACATTAGCCTAGAAGGCCTTTTGAGTTGAATTATTGGGACTTATGATAAGTAGAAACTTAGCTAAGCAATGAAATTTATCACTCCTACCTCCCAGAGATTGAAATACAACTGGGTATTTTTCCCTGAGGCACTGGGAAAAAAACTTTTATATTTCTATTACTTCTATATCTTTTAAGTAAATATCCATTTATAAAAGCTAATCTTTTTTTCAGATGTAAATGGAACTGAGGTACTAGTCACTATTCTCTGAAAAATAAAGAAAACTAAGCCCATAGGTACCTCAGTATATGACAGGGAAGTATACAACTTCAAGCATATGATTCCCCAATAAAAATAGTGGGACTGACTGTCAGAGATCAATATCAAAGCACCTAAGTGATTATTAATATATGTATATATGTATGCATATATGCACACACATATACACAATACACATATACATACATGTATATACACCTGTGTATATGTATTTTTTCCCCTCTGATTTCAACATAGGGAATTTTTTACTTAGAAACACTCTATAAATCCCAAATGGGAACTGAATATAATTTGTATTCTTAAAGATTTGCCTTAGGCACTCAAATGTTAAAAGACTTGTCCATGGTTATACAATTAGGTTATGTTAGATGTATAACTTGAACCCACATCTTCCTGACTACAAGGCTGACTCTCTATGCACTGAATTATTTTTCCTCTCAACAATTGTGTGCGAAAATAAATAAAGAGAAAAGGGCCCTAGAAGAAGGAAATGCTGAATGTAACATTTCTGTTCCTACCATTTAATTTGTGGTCAATTGGTCCGATGACTAAAAAAAGGATGTTTCCTCAAATCAAGTAACACATGATGGAGGCTGGAGGAAGTGATTGTTCCTGTCTCTTTTTTTTTTCCATTTTTCTTTCACGAATAAAGACATTTTTGCTCTCACTCCAAAGACATCCTGCACCCCTCTTCATGGCATACCTAGGAAATTGTTGTCTCTTACTCATTGTCATTTGGCAGATTTAGTCAATGTTATTCTGTTATTTAAAAAAAAACCTACTCTGGCCTCTAAAAAAGAGAAATGTATAGAGTTAGAATGTCAAACACCATCAGTCTCTACTATTATCAGGGAAAAAGGAAATAGAATAAATGGCAAGTTCAGTCTAAATTTCTCAATGAACAATGTGCTTTTAAAATACCCATACAATTTTCAGACACTAAAAGAATATTCATATATTCCTCAATAATAAAATAAGTCTAAATAAGCTATATCCTTTAAACTTTTAGAGTTACTTTCTATAAGCCACTAAAGAAAGCAAATTTTAAGATTTCCAGGGGGAAAAATCATTTAAAAATTAGAGCATATTCCTTACCATTTTCTCACCAAATTTTCAGTATACTGTAAGGCAAATTACTTCTGATAATTTTTTTTTTGCTTTTGGTGATATGATAGGAATATATTTATGATACTTAAATAATGTTACAATAAAAGGAAACCAAATAACGTTAAAAACCATCATAAGTACCTAGGTGGCATACTAGATAGAGTGTTAGACTTGGAGTAGGAAAACTTGGAGTTAAATCCTACCAGGGGCATGACTTTGGCCAAATCCAATAACATCTTTCAGCTTTAAGTTCCTTATTGGTAAAGTGGGAGTAATAACAGCATAGCCTTCATGGAGTTCTTATGAAGATCCTATGAGATAACAAATGCAAAATCCTTTGTTAACCTAATATGAACATAAAAGAAATTATTGTTATTCAAAGAAGTACCACATGATATATTACTGCATTTACAACTTTTAGCTAGTAGATCTTAACCCTCTTTAAATGGTGATTAAGTGTATATATCTGGTCATGCCCTTTGTTCTCTTTATGTTCACAAGGATAACATAAGGGATCAAAAATGACCTTCCTAGAGATGCAATATCAATTTGAATCATCAAAATGCCTTGGAAGAGAAGAAAACTAAGGAATCAGAGCAAAGAATAACCTGACAAATGCAGCACCTTTGTGTACACTGTTATTCCATATTTAAAAGCCTTTAGCATTCCCCACTTAATCAGAATGCAATATAGATAAGGACAAGAGAAATAGGAATACGAGTCAATTACAGTAATTTCTCTGTCCCTCTTCCCCCAACTCCACCTCTCCCCCGATGTTCCTTCTTTCCTCCTTCCCAAGGAAGCTTATGATGTAGCTATTAATGTTGGGATACCAGTCAATACTAAACTCCATTCTACTGGCACTTAATCTCTATTACTTAGAGGTTAGAAGTCAAAAAACAACCATCCATATCAGTAAGGTCTTGAGTGGAGGGTTACTGAACCAAGGAAGGCTGTTTAAGTGAGAGGAATTAGTTCCCAGCTCTTTCAGAAATCAAATGTTCCTGCAATCTCTTCTCTCCCCTCTCCATTAAATGAAAGAGCAGGGTGCATAGCATTTACTGCAAAGAACACACTTGTCAAGGAAAATCAAAACCGTTGATCATTTACATTACTCTCTTTTCTCCTAATCAGTATAAAAAGCTTTAAAGGAAAAACAGAGCATATGGAATATAAAACTATGTAGAGAAGATAAACACAGAGCTATAGAGAATTCTTACAAATCTTTTGAATCTAACTGTGTATTTTATGGTCAGTGTGCATATGTGTGGATGTGATTATGAGTAATGATCATCATTACCTTTTCATAGAATCTCAGAGTTAAAAGATCATCTAGTCCAACCTAGAGGGCACAGTAAGAAAGTCTATGAGAGGAGCAAAAGGTGAGAAGAGTAGGCTTTGTGGTTCAGGCTGGGGAGGGAGGGACGGTAAGGAACTTACAATTTGGCAAAGGAAACTGAATCATTAGGATTAGGAAGTGGGAGTATGGGTAGCCATAGGACAGGGAAAGTATTACTAATAAAACTCTTGGCATTGGATGTCTGTATGCATAGTAAGGTGATGAACAAGAGATTGCAATGTAAGGAGACAAATTTGATCTTATAAGTATCCCTTTATTTGGTGGAATGGATCAGACTTATAATGGGGACATAGTTGTGAAAGGATATACCTTATCCAAAAGGAACAAAGTAGATAAAAGGTTTGGTGATGTTCATATTACTTATTAAGGAGATCAACTCACATGATGACATTGTGGGAAGAGTGGACTATACAGGCATGTATTTCTCCTCAACAGGAGGAGAAACTGAAGTAACATTATCATGGAAACATGCTATGATTGACTTGGGGTAAAAAAAAAAAAAGAGGAAACACTTCAGGAAAGAAATCATGGATTGGCAAGGAGATAACACAAAGAAATGATGAGGGACCGCAACTACCCAGACATCTATTAGAGTTCTCTCTGCCAAATGCTTAGAAACTGATAGATACATTCTTGAGATGTCTCAATTCCAATTTCATTCTTCAATTTTTTTCTTTAGTAATTTATTCTCTCCCCCAGTTTCATGTAAAACAAATTTAGCATTTGTTTTTAAAACTTTGAGATCCAAATTCTCTCCCTTCTTCACTCTTCACACACCCCATTGAGAAGACAAGCAATTCAATATAGGTTATACATGTGTAGTCAAGCAAGACATACTGTGTTTCCCTGATAATAAGACACTGTCTTATTAATTGTTTTGGACAGAAAAACACCAGAAGGCTTATTTTCAGGGGAGGACTTATTTTAATGAACATTGACAGCAATTTTAATAAACAGGTAAATGTGAACAAAAAATGTACCTTTATTCAATAAGCAAATCACTGGGGAAGAACAGGATGACGCACTCACTGCTGCAGCTCTGATTGGATGCAGCTCGGAGCGCGGCGTGCGTTTCACCCCGGGGGGAGGGACGGTGCATACAGAGGGTACCGTAATGTAGCGTGTAGCTCAGGGGATCACCTTCACTACAGTAGCAATCTCAATAGGGCTTATTTTTGGGGGAGGGCTTATTATAGAGGAATCTTACACAGTAAGGGGAGGGCTTATTTTCAGGATAGGTCTTATTATCGGGGAAACACGGTATCTATAAGAATCATGTTGTGAAAGAAAACACAGGGAAAAAATCTCAAGAAAAATAAAAAAAGTAAAAAAATATATATTTCAATCTGTATTCAGACACAATCAGTTCTTTCTCTGGAAATGGATAGCATTTTTTTTAAATCAAAAGTCCTTTAAAGATGTGTTGGATTGTTGTATTGCTGTAAAGAGTTAAGTGATTCACAAATGATCATCTTACAATATTGCTGTTACTTTGTACATAGTACATTTCACTTTGTGTCAATCCATGAAATATTTTCCATGTTTTTCTGAAAGCATCCTCCTCATCATTTTTATAGTACAATAGTATTCCATCACAATCTCATACTACAACTTGTAGTCATTCCCAACTAGCGTACATTCCTTCAATTTCTAATTCTTTTCCCCCAGAAAAGGACTGTTATAAATATTTTGTACATGTAGGCCATTTTCTTTTTTTTTGCTTTTTTATCTTTTTTGGGATACAGACTTAGTAGTGTTATTGCTAGGTCAAAAGGCATGCATGATTTTAGTGCCCTATGAGAACAGTTCCAAATTGCTCTACTGAATGGTTGAATCGGTTCACAACTCCACTGACAGAGCATTAATGTCTCATTTTTCTCACATACCCTTCAAAATTTGTCATTTACCTTTTCTGACCTATTATACAATCTAATAGTTATCAGATAGTACCTCAGAATTGTTTTAATTTGCATTTCATCAATCAATATTGAGTAAGATTATTTTTCTGTAGTTATTGATAGATTTGATTACTTCATATGAAAATAGATTATATCATTTGGTCATTTATCAATTGGGGAATGGCTCTTATTTTTGTAAATTTGACTCAGTTCTCTACATGTTTGAGAAATGAAGCTTTTATCAGAGAAATTTGATTATTTTCACAATTACTATCACTAAGGGTCTTTCCCTCCATCCTACTCCCCCACCCCATTTATTCTATTCTCTCTCCCCTTTTACCCCATCCTTCCAAAGAAGTGTTTTGCTTCTGAGAACCCCTTCCCAAATCTGCCCTCCCTTCTATCATAGACCCCCCTACTCTTATACCCTTCCCCTCCTCCTTTCCTGTAGGCTAAGAAAGATTTCTATACCCAGTTGAGTGTTTATGTTATTCCTTCTTTGAGCCAATTCTGATGAGAGTAAGTTTCACTCACTCCCATCCTCAACTCCTCTTCTTCAACGTCTCCTCCACTGTAAATGATTTTTCTTGCCTTTTTTATGTGAGATAATTTATCCTATTCTACCTCTTCCTTTCTCTTTCTCCAAGCACACATTCCCCCCTCACCCATTAATTTTATTTTTAGATATCATCCCTTCATATTCAATTCACTGCTATGCCCTCTGTCTGTACATACTCCTTCTAACTACCCTAATAATCAGAAAGGTCTTATAAGTTACAAATGTCATCTTCCCATGTAGGAATGAAAACAATCTAACCTTATTAAGTCCCTTATGATTTTCCTTTCCTGTTAAACTTTTTATGCTTCTCTTGAGTCTTGCATTTAAAATTCAAACTTTCTATTCAGTTCTGGTATTTTCATCAAGAATACTTGAAAGTCCTCTATTTCATTGAATGTTAATTATTTTCCCTGAAGTATTATACTCAGTTTGGCTTGGTAGGTGATTCTTGGTTGTAATTGTATCTCCATTGACTTATGGAATATCATATAACAAGACCTCCAATTCTTTAATGTCGAAGCTGCTAAATCTTGTGTTACACTGACTGTGGCACCACAATACTTGAATTATATCTTTCTGGCTGCTTGCAATATTTTTTCCTTGACCTGAGAACTCTGGAATTGGGCTATGATACTCCTGGCAGTTTTCAATTTGGGATATCTTTCAGGAGATGATTGGTAAATTCTTTCAATTTCTATTTTACCCTCTCATTATAGAATGTCAGGGACATTTTACTTGATAATTTCTTGAAAGAATATGTTTTAGGCTCTTTTTTTTATCTTGACTTTGAGGTAGTCCACTAATTTTAAAATGATCTCTCCTAGATCTATTTCCCAGGTCAGTTGTTTTTTCAATGAGAAATTTCACATTGTTTTCCTTTTTAAAAAAATTTTTTTTATTAATTTGTTTATTTCCTTTTAGTTTACAGGATTCAATTCCAGGATTCCTTGAGTTTCACATTTTGTTCCCCTCCCTTCCTTCCCCTCCCCATGGTGGCTTATAGTCAAGTATGGGATCTGTAAATACTTTCACATTATACATTAGTCAGGTTATAAGGATGGATTGTACCAGCTGGAATGAAAAATGGTAAAGGGGACATAAAACCAAATAAGAGAAGGAAAAAGATTGGGTATTTTGCTTCCACCTGGATATAAACTTTATTCTTTCTAGTTCTTTCTCTGGATGCACATATTTCTCTCCATCATGAGTCTTTTGGGATTGACTTATATCACTGCATTGCTGAGAAGAGTCCAGTCTATCAAAGTTGGTCATCACACATACGTTGTGTCTGTAATTGTGTACAAATTTCTCCTGGTTCTACTCTTCTCACTCAGCATCAGTTCTTTAAAGCTTCTGCAGGTAAATATGAAGACCGTCTGCTCCTTGTTTCTTATAGCACAATAGTATTCCATAACATGCATATACCACAACTTGTTCAGCCATTCCCCAATTGATGGGCACCCCCTTCATTTCCAATTCTTTGCTACCACAAAAAGAGCTGCTATAAAAATTTTTGTACATATGGGTCTTTCTCCCATTTCTATGATTTCTTTGGGATATAACCCGAGGAGTGGTATTGCTGGATCAAAGGGTATGAACGTACAGCCCTTTGGGCATAATTCCAGATTGCTCTCCAGAAAGGCTGGATCAGTTCACAACTCCACCAGCAATGCATTAGTGTTCCAATTTGCCCACATCCTCTCCAGCATTTGTCATTTTCCTATTTTGTCATCTTAGCCACTCTGACTGGTGAGATGTGGTACCTCAGAGTGTTTTGATTTGCTAAACAAGAATTAGAGAACATTATAAAATGTAAAATGGATAATTTTGACTACATGAAATTGAAAAGTTTCTGTACAAACAAAGCCAATGTAACCAAGATGAAGAGGGAGGTGGGAAATTGGGAAAGAATATTTACAACCTATGTCTCTGACAAAGGACTCATTTCTAAAACATACAGAGAATTGAGTCAAATTTATAAGAATACAAGTCATCCCCCAATTAATAAATGGTCAAAGGATATGAACAGGCAGTTTTCAGATAAAGAAATTAAAGCTCTCTATAAGCACATGAAGAAATGCTTTAATTCACTATTGATCATTGTTTTCTTTTTATTTCATTCTTTTGGTTTCAGTTTATTGCTTCTTGATGTCTCATAAAATCATTAGGTTCTATTTGCTCCACTCTAATTTTGAAAGGATTATTTTCTTCAGTGATCTTTTAGACCTGTATTTGACTCATTCTGCTTTTTTTTTTAAGCAATTGGGGTTAAGTAACTTGCTCAAGGTTACACAGCCAGTTATTTTTGTGTAGGTGCTGAGTATCTGAGACTGGAAAAGATCCCAGGTCTCCTGACACTGGGGCTGGCACTCTTATTCACTGTGCCACCTGGCCACCCCTAAGCAATTGGGGTTAAGTAACTTGCTCAAGGCTACACAGCCAGTTATTTTTGTGTGGGTGTTAAGTATCTGAGCCCGGAACTGATCCCAGGTCTCCCGACTCTGAGGCCAGTGTTCTTACTCCCTGCACCACCTGGCTGCCACTCTTATTCTGCTTTTTAAGGCATTCTTCTCCTCATTGGATTTTTGGGCCTCTTTTGACATTTGGCTTAATCTGTTTTTCAAGGGGTTATTTTCTTTAGTATTGTGTGTGTGTGTGTGTGTCTCCTTTACCAAGATGTTGACTTGTTTTTCATTATTTTCTTGTGTCACTCTCCTTTTTCTTTACAATTTTCCCCCTTCATTTATTATTTGCTTTTCAAAATTCTTTTTGAGCTCTTCCATGATCTGAAATTCATATTTTTCTTGGAGACTTTCAGTGTAGGAACTTTGATTTTGCTATCTTCTTCTGAGTGTGTTTTAATCTTCATAGTCATCATTGTACATCTCTATAGTCAGAGTATCTGTCTATTGTCTGTTCATTCTCCCAGCCTATTACTTGACTTCTAGCTGTTTGTTAAAGTAGGGCTCTGCTTCAGGGTGGAAGGCATGCTGTCCCGAGTTGCAGGGGTTTTCTGCACATATTTTCAGAGATACTTCTAGGGACTTGTAAGTTTCATTTCTTCCAAGTGGATATGATCTAAGGACAGGTGTTCACTCCTCTCCTGGTCTGTGCTCCAGTGTGTGAGTGACCACAAGCACTCTTTATGAGACATCAAGAAGACCCTGGACTGTGAGGGGTGCCCTCTCTACTGGAGCTGCAGCTCTGTCATGCTAGTGCTCCTCCTAACCCTGAACTTCCACCCAGGACTTCAGCCTGGATTGGTGTATGGGCAAAGCAACAGAATCTGGCCTCAGCTGTTCAACCCCCTTACTGTCTGTGAGCTGAGAGCTCCACAAAAGCCACTGCTGCTGCTGCTGATTCAGTCACCCTGAAGCTTGCTCTGAGTGTGCTGCTGGCATGGCCTGGGCTGGACTGCATTCCTCGCTAACCCTGGTGCAACAGACCTTTCCTGACAACCTTCCAAGTTGTCTTGGACTGGAAATTTGTCTTGTTCTGTCTTTTGAATGGGCCAGCTACTCTAGTATTTGTTTAGAATCATCTTTGAAAGGTATTTGGAGGAACATCAGTTGGAAACAAAGTCAAGATGGCAGAGGAGAAACAGGACCTCCGTGCAGTTCCAGCTGACACCACCTCCAATTCATGTAAAAGGGGACTCTAAACAAACTTTGGAGCTACAGAACCCACAAAATGACAAGGAGAAGCTACCCTTCCACTGAGGACAGCCCAGAAGGCCTGCAGGAATTGGCCAGCACAGCACTCTGGGAGTGGAGCCCAGCCCCACACCAAGGTTTTAGCCCCAGGGTGGGCCTGACCAACCACCTGCTGGAGGGACTCCAGAACACCAGCAGCTGAGGCAATCCAGAATTATGAACACATAGATGCTAAGGACAAAGTGAGAGGTCCGTGCAGTGTGGATTTTGGGACCCAGTAGTTTGGAGTGCATTGGCTTTGGCCCCTGGGACGAGAAGTCGCTGAGGGCTGTGGCACAGCTGCCACCACGTGGCAGCTTCAGCTCCTGGCCTGCAGAGTATAGGGGGACCAAGTGGCCAGTATTTGGGGTAATCACTGTTGCTTTAACCTGCTTGGATCTGAATTGCAGTCTATGGTGGAGGTCCTGGGGTGTGTGACCAGCTTGCCAGATCATCTGGTATTCTAGAGGTCAAAGGAGCTGGGATTAAAACCAAGAATCACCTACCCAGCAAAACTGAGTATCATGTTTCAGGGGGAAATATTGTCATTCACTGGAATAGAGGACTTTCAAGCATTCTTGATGAAAAAAATGGAGTTGAATAGAAAATTTGACATTCAGATACAAGAAGCAAGAGAAGCATGAGAAGGTAAAAAGGGAAAAGATAATCATATGGAACTTATCAAAGTTGAACTATTAACATTCCTACCTGGAAAAATAATAATTGTAACTGATGAAACTTTTCTCAGTATGAAAATAGTTGAAGGAAATTATATATTTGTCTATATCAGAGGGTATATGGGCATATGAATACATATGTGAATGTGTGTATATATGTTTACAGGTATATATATATAGAGGGCAAAGGATCAATTTAATAGGAAGGGATGATACTTAAAAGGTGAAATCAAGAGGTGAGAGAGGAATATAATGAGAGGAGATAGGGAGAGACAGAATGGGGTAAACTATCTCATATAGAAGAGGCAAGGGAAAATGGTTACAATGGAGGGGAAGAATAGGAAGGCAAAAGGGAATGGGTCAACCTTATTCTCATTGAATTTGGCTCGGGGAGGGCATGACATACACACTAAATAAGTTATCTCACCCTGAGAGAGAGTAGGGGAGAATGTGATGAGAGGGGGAATATTGGAAGGGAGGGCAGGCTGGGGGGAAGGGAAGTTGGAAGCACCCATTTTTGAAAAGGGACGGGATCAAAGTAGAGAATAGAAGAAGTCAGAGGTGGGATAGGAGGGAGGGAAATATAGTCAGTCTTTTACAATATATCTACTATGCTAATGTTTTGCATTAGCTACACATGTACAACCTATACTGAATTGCTTATCTTCCCAGTAAGGGTGAGTGACAAGGGAGGAAGGGAATGAATCTGGAATTCAAAGTTATAACATCAAACATTTAATATATACTATGATTAATCCTATTTTACATGTAATTGGGAAATAAGTTATACAGTCACTGGGGCATAGAGATCCACCTGCCCTACTGGAAAAGTCAAAGGGTGTATGGGAGAAGATATGGGAGAGACCCAATTGGAGGAGGTGATATCCTGTGGGACTGCTATTTTGGGGTGGTGAGTAGGGGAAAAACAGTTAAAAAATTTGTAACTCAAAATCTGGTGGAAATGAATGATGTAAGTCAGAAGTTAATAAAGCATTTGAAGAAATGAAAAAAAAATAAAGGTATTTGGAGGGGTTTAGAGAAGAGTTCAGTGAGTTTCTGCCTTTACTTGGCTCTCTTGGCTATGCCCTCTCAACAATGGCTCTATTGTTTTCAAATGTTAAAGAAAATTCCAAATACTCTTTTGGGTCTGACTCTGATAATTTAAGAGTACTGTTTTCAGTAGGAAAAATGATGAAAATTTAGGGGGAAGTGATCCCTCATTCTTAGAACTTGTGACAAAGGCTATCTTAAAATTTGGTGAAGTTTAATTCAAATAAGTAGAGTCAAGTGACTTGACATTCTATAGTTGAAGTAAACTTAAAAAGGGAGAAAGTTGTCAATATGAAATTCTGCAGACAAAAGGCAATATTCCAATAAGATTCATATTGAGTTTGATTTGAAGATCCCTCAAAAATTTCTTTAATACCCATGACCTATATCTCTATTCTAGTTCAACCACCTAAAGGTTGATTTTCCTATGACTTCAAATAGTTACGCTGTAATGCCAAGCAAAGGCAACTTCCAAGGTTCAGAATACCAGCATAGTGACTCTCCATTTTATTCAGTGAATTCAATAATTTCCACATAATATTCCACCCCTGGGAAGCACATTCATTGAGTCAATCACAAAGTCTCATTTCTCAAATGGAAATTAAGATTAGTTTCCAATCATAAGCAAAGTATATTCATTTGGTCAATCACAGAGCACACAAAGGTCAAGTTTCCCACCCCTGGATCATAACCGAATTACAATTATCATCAGTTAACACCAAGCGCCTTCTCAAAAGGGGCAATGGAGAGAACAAAGGCCCTCTACCCCCTAGCTACAGCAAGGTTAAGATATCATCACAGCATTTAATACTCAAAGAGAGATCCTGTCTTCATCTTGACCAGATGCAAGTTCTCAGCAATCTCTGTTCCTGGGGAGACAAAACTTATAAAGCCACAAGATACATTGCCAGTGTCCTCACTCTCTGCCTACAAAACAGTCTCAGGACCCCTGAAAATATGACCAAGACCCTCTTCCAGGATTTCTGTAAACATACAACAAGAAAATACTTCTTCAGGGCTTCTGAACCAACAGCAAGCTTCCAGGACCTCTGCAACAACAGCACTGTCCTTCACCAACAGATGAATCTGGCAATACAACATCAAAACAAACAGACAAAATACCAGCATCACAGCCATGTCTCCTCAGTCCTTGGCAGCCTCTGGGCGGCAGCTCTCAAAAGTCCTGGACATCTCAAGCTGGCCCTCAGCAATCCCCCCCCCCCCTCTCTCTCTCTCTCTCTCTCTCTCTCTCTCTCTCTCTCTCACCTCCATTATACTACTTCTAAAAGATTTTCTGCCTCACTCTCTGCTCAAGCCTTCTCCAAATCCATGGCACCAGCTCCTCCCAGTTCAGCCCTCTATTTTCACATCAACAAGTCCATCCCACAAGTGGGATTCACAAGCTCTGGGTTTTAACACTCAACCTGAAAATCAAGCTAATACAGGGGGATCTTTAAATTCCATTACTGTTACATATGCCTCCATGATATAAAACTGAATTTTCCTATTATGAAGACAATTTCCTATCCTCTCATCTCTTCCTCTTATCTTAAATCTATCCCATAATTTCTCAACAATTGTCTATTGATTGATTGTTTAACATCCACAATATTTCTCCTTCATGCTTCTCCCAATTTTTCATCCCTACCTACCTTCTTGCTTTCACTTTCTGGACCTATAGTAAAGTAGTTCAACAAAAAACTGTCTTTCAACCTTGAATTTTGTACCCTCTTGTTCCTCTAATGTTCATATACAGAGAATCTCCAATACTAGATCATTCCTAGTGTTGAAGATTCATATTGACACCCAAATTACTTAATATTGATTAGATCCACTATAAATTTATATTTTCTTGTCTCAACTGAAGCCTCACAAGTTCATGGAAATAATTTTGTCTTTCTTATCAGCTCTCTATGGCCTTTCCTTCAGAGGCTTTTCCAGACCATCTCTCTCCTCAGTACTGTTCTAAATTCCCTATTTCTCAGCAGATGACTTCTTTCCTTACTTTATAAACAAACCAAAAACAAAAAGAGACACAAGCAAACAAACAAAAAATGACAATTGATGTCATCCCTTGTGAATGTCTTTATCTCCCTTTTGCTAGATATCAACATTTCTCAATATCTTCCCCATCCTCTACTTCTTTGGTGTAGGCTCAGAGGAAAAGATGAACTTTTTCCTTAACAAAGTCAACTCCTCTGATCCCCTCTCTTCCCACATTTCCTTCTGGATCTTTGTTCTTCTATTTGCCAATGTGTACTTTGTGGTGATGTCCTCAGGGTCTATATTCAAATTACATGCTATACAAGCTTCACAGGTTCATCCTGGTCATGCTAAGAGATCTTGGTTGAATCAGATATCCTAGAGCTTGTGACTTTGGACTGGCCAGTAGTTAGATGGCATAGATCTTCATGACATTTGTCCATTAAAGGGATGGACTGTTTGGACCTGAAAGTAAGGCTATTTTATTAAAGAAAATGAATTTTGGTAAATTAAGATGATTTCTGTACTCCTTGGTTTTTTAGTTGTTTTTTTAAATATTAAATATCTCTAAGAAATGGCAATAACTAAATATTAGATACATGCACACACATATATTCAAAGATAAAACAACTAACTTTGTTCAATAATCCTTTGATTATTAATAAGCAAAGTAATAATATTTCTAATTTTTCAGTCTTAACAGGTCACATTGGAGTTATTATGACTTTAAAGTGTGATGTTTCTCATTTGTTCTCTTTCTTCTAATTTGGTGTTAATTTTTACCTTTGCTCTAACCAGACAATGATTTCACTGCATAGAGACTGCTGATTCTGAAATTACTCCCACAATAGGAAGAAGCTATTGTCTTCATGTCAATTCAATTGATTTTGTCATGTTTGAATTTGCTATGTCCATTTCCTTCTGAAATTTCTATTTTTTATTTTTTTCAAAGTGAAAGACATTTAAGCAAAGAACAGAGTAAAGTGACAAGAAAAGGCTTCCCCAAGTTCAGGTAGGTAGCATGCTCTTCTATAGCTAGGAAAAGGGTATACATGCAAAGAAGAAAATGTACACAAAGGGTACAAATAAGAGCACATATTTGCTGGTCACACAGATGTTGAGGGCAATTCTCATTTCTGACTACTTTCCATGCTTCTCTATTTTTTTTGTAGTTATCATTTCTTATGGTGCAATGTTTCCATTCCATTTATTTACCATAATTTGTTTAGATATTCCATAACTCATTGAAATCTACTCTGTATCTAGTCTTTTGTTACTCCAAGAAAAAGTGCTATTATAAATTTTTTTTCAGTATAGGCAAATCATCATTAGCCTTCTTATGTATAGCTAGTAATGAAATCTCCACCTTCAAATTGGGAACTTTATTAACATAATTTCATGTTATTTTCTGAGAGGTTTTGACCTAGTCAAATTGCCACCAACTGTGAATATGCCTGTCTTCCCACAATTTCAGTACTGACCTTTAAGAAATTCTGAATAAAGAAAAAAATGAAAACAGACATATGAATTCATTTAACATGATGTAAGCAAAACCATGAATATACTACCATATGCTGAATGACTCCAGAAATATGAGTATAAGTAGTAAGAACAACTAAGCAATTCACACTGAATGCTGGAAAATTATAATGACCAAGTTTGACCCAAATGAACACACATAAGAATGCAAGTCTCTACCAATCAATCTACCAAAAAATACTTTATAGTGATAGAAAAAATAGTAACAAAATTCATTTGGAATAACAAATGGCCCAAAATATCAAAGGAATTAATGAAAATAAATGCTAGGGAATGTGACCTAGACATACCAGATTTTAATTTGTATTATAAACTAGCAGTCATCAAAACTACTTGGTACTGGCTAAGGAATAGAGTAGTGGATCAATGGAATAAATTGGGTACACAAGACTCAGCAGTCATTGATTATAGTAATCTACTGTTTGACAAACCCAAATACCCCAGTTTTGGGGATAAGGACTCACTATTTGACAAAAACTGCTGGGAAAACTGGGATATAGTATGGCAGAAATTGGGCATAGACCAATATCTAACTCAATATACAAAAATCATGTCTAAATGGCGCACAATATAGATATAAAGGCTGATATTGTAAGCAATTTGGGAAAGTAAGCAGTAGTTTACCTGTCAGATTTATGGAGAAGGGAAGACTTTATAACTAAACAAGAGTTAGAGAGCATTATAAAATGCAAAATGGATAATTTTGGTTATATTAAGTTGAAAAGTTTCTGTACAAACAAAGCCAGTGTAACCAAGATTAAGAGCAAAGTGGGAAATTGGGAAAGAATTTTTAAAACCAGTGTTTCTGATAAAGGTATCATTTCTAAAATATACAGAGAATTGTGGCAAATCTATAAGAATACAAGTCATTCCCCAATTGATAAATGGTCAAAGGATATGAACAGGCAGACCTTGTTGTTGGGTCTAGGTTCATTTCACAGTCAGAAAGTGAATTGATGAGGACTCCAGCAATGGTATTGTTTTGATAATGTACAATGTTATTGTGGCTTTGTTAAGCTTTGTCTTCTCAGGAACAGAAACTGTAGACAGGGGAACCATGGAAACTGAGAATATGCCTCGAGTCAAGATGAAAAGACCTCTCCTGGGGTACTTAATGTTGACTGATGATATTGCAACCTAGTTGTGACCTACAGGTGCATGGCCTTTTTCAATGGCCTTTGATTGACTAAATGAATGCACCTTGTTTAAAGGAGAACTTTAACCTTTGTACTTTGTGATTGAATTGAGGACTCGCTAAATGATTGAGTTACTAAATGAATATACTTTGTTTAAAACTATGTGACCACTTTAATGAAAGCTACATGTCCATTTTAGTGTTAAGTTGTTGAGTTGTGAGATGGCGAATGCTGTATTTTGATTTTCTGTGAATGTTTTGCCTTAATTTGTTACTAGATAAATTGAGATTTCACTATGCTTATAATCAGAACCTTGAAGGTTGTTTGCAGCAGCAGTCCCCTGGGAAGCTGCTTGTACTTGGCATTACAGGTAGATCCCTAGAAGTGATTGGTCTAAAATCTAGTCAAGAGAACTGCCCTAGATTCCATTCAATGATGAGTGTCCTCTTTTTTTATTTTTTTTTTAATTTTAAACAATCGGGGTTAAGTAACTTGCTCAAGGTTACACGGCCAGGTGTTTCTGGGTGGGTGCTAAGTGTCTGAGCCCAGGATTCGATCTCCAGGTCTTCTCAACACTGGAGCCAGTGATCTTACTTGCTGTGCTACCTGGCCGCCCCTTTTCTTTTTTTTTTTCAAAAAAAATTCAATGTATTTATTTATTTTTAGTTTTCAACATTGATTTCCACAAGATTTTGAGTTACAAATTTTTCTCCCTACCCTTCCCCCAACCCCACCCCCAAATAGTGAGCCTACTGAATACCCCTTCCTCCAATCTCTTCTTTCTTATATCCTCCCTTACCCTCCACCCCCCCCAACTTTCTAGTAGGGCAAGATGGATTTCTGTACCCCAGTGCCTACAAGTGTCCTCTTCTATTATCTAGATATTCACCTTCTATTATTCAGAAAAGATTCATAATATTGATCTCTAGGAAGAGTCCCCCTTGATAAGAATGGACCAGGAAGGAATGAGACTGTAACTTTTTTACTCAGCTGTTCTGTAATGGTAAAAACAGTGTATTTAGTTATTGTGATTTTTTTCTTCTTTTAATAGACTATAAATGCTGCCTAAAAGCATCTTGCAATAGAAAGAGGCAGAAGAATATTTTAAAAACTATGCCAAATCTTGACATTCCTTTATCTACTCCAGAAATAGCTTAGACATTAGATCACCATTAAATTAAATTTTTTCTAGCAGTCTTGTGCCTAAAACACAGTGTAAAATATTTTGATATTTTTAAAATTATGGGGGCGGCTAGGTGGTAAAGTGAGTAAAGCCCCAGCCCCAGAGTCAGGAGGACCCAAGTTCGGTTCTGGCCTCAGACACTTAACACCCACACAAAAAATCTAGCCGTGTAACTTTGGGCAAGTTACTTAACCCCTAATTGCCCTCCAAAAGGCAAATATATATATATGTGTGTGTGTGTGTGTGTGTGTGTGTGTGTGTGTGTGTGTGTGTGT
>NW_027187391.1:35867797-35897876 GCF_028583685.1 Petaurus breviceps papuanus
TGTGTGTGTGTGTGTGTGTGTGTGTGTGTGTGTGTGTGTGTGTGTGTGTGTGTATGTATGTATGTGACCTTCTTTCCTGGTTTATTCTCCATCTCTTCATCTCTAAACATCAATGTCACCTTGAGATTTGGCTCTGGGAAAGCTTTTTTGTCTCTGTATCTTACAGACACTTTAATATTCCCGTCTATTCATATCAGTTTAATTATTAGATGACCCCAATAAAATATAAACTCCTCACAGCCAAAACCAAAGCTGGTTGGGTAGACTGTCTTAGATTAAGTTATTTAGCATGACTATCTTGAAGTTGTCTTCCACATCCCTAGTGACTACAGTGTCTTAAACATAATGGCCCTTAAATGAATTTCATATTGGAAATCTATATATCTCTCTGCTGAACTCCAATCCCTTTTCTCAATTGCCTGCTTGCCATTTTCTCCTAGATGTTTCATCAGAAACTCAAACTAATATATTTCAGAATAGATTTCATCCCTTTTCTCCCATATTTAACTCCCCAAACTTCTAAAAGCCTATGAAGGACATCATAATCTTCCCAGTCAACCAGGATTATAGCCTTGGAGTCATCTGATGCTTCCTTCTGCCTTCTCTATACAATTCAGTCAGTACATCAGGTCATTTTGATTCTACCTTTAAAAATATCTTTTCTTCCCTTCATAACATTCACAGCCCCTGCTCTAGTTTAGGCCCCAAACATTTTTTCCTGGGCTACTGTCTCCTAAATTCATTGCTTTCTTTCTAATTTACTGCCTTGTCTGCATCCTTCATAGCTATCAAAACAATCTTCATAAGTCTCAGGTCTGACTAGGTCAGTACTTTTTTCTATTACTTCTAGAATAAAATGAAAATCCTTTTTCAATCTATATTCATCCCTTAATCAACAATGTGTTTGCCATACAATGCTCATCCTAGGCTCCCACAAGGTTCTCTCCTCATCTCCTTCCACCCCACCCTATCTTCTCTTAGAGGGTCACATTTCATAGCCCTTACACTTGGCTTTTTTTTTTTTTGCTTAGGTTTCTGTTTCCTGGAGACAGCTTCTCCCATCTATTAATGCTTCTTTAAAGATGCTCTGTGAAAGGTCAATCTAGAGAAGATTTCCCCTTGAAATAATGATAAAACCTTATCAATCAATCAAGAAAGCAATAAGTATTTATTAACCAGCAGCTATTCACCAGTCACTCTGCTAGGCACTGGGGTGATGGAAATTAAAAAAAAATGAAATGATCCCTGTTGTCAAGTAACTTGCATTCTATTTATGATCTTTTGTATGATCACAGTCATATGATCAGTGAGTTTTTCTATTTTCAAGAAACATGCCACATTGAAAAAACAAACAAACAAAAAGAAACAAGTGAATCACAGCTGCATAATACCTTTGCATCCTGTCCCTAAAGGGGCATAAAATTTCTCTCTTGAGAGCTATTTTGAAACCTTCAATGCATGGAGCAGTGGTCCTGACTGCTGTGATTCATTTTCAGTTGTTTGTTTATTGAAAGGCCCCTCATTCCTCCCCACACACCAGTAATCAGCCATCTTTTCATGTTACTAGGTCAGGGTCTGTGATGACTGGACTCAAGGGGCTGCTGGCTGGCACCTGCTCCTATATATCCCTGTAATAAACCTTGCTTCACTTTTTATTTCTCTAGTTTAGTGGTCCTTTGCACCTCTTTACTCAAAGCCAAGAACTGACTGACTAATCCATCAGGTTGATAAAAAGAAATGGTAGCCTTTATGGCATAGGAATTAAACCCATGATGATTTGACACAAAGAGGAACAGGAGGGGGGAGCAGAGGAAGTGATTTTCCCATCCTGAGTTAGGAAATTAAATTGGAAATTGGGAAGTATGATGGGATCTTTTGACCATGTCATACAAGAGGCAGCTGTGCTCTGAGAAAAGAGTCAGTGAAGTCAATTATTCACACAGAGGAGAACAGAGAGATGAACTAAAGCAACTGGAAAGGGTGGACAGAATAGTTGGACAAGAAAAAAGGAAAAGGTTAAATCTTATGTCTACTAGTCAAAAGGATAATGGTGAGAATGCAGAAAGAATACTGGGATCAAATAAATCCAACCACTGGAAAGGTGGAATTGATGTAAAGAGGGGGGAATTTAAATGTGTACAGCAATGTGTTCATGTATTTTGGCTTAGAATTTGCCATTTCTTTTTTCAGCAAGTTACTTTGAGCAAAAGGCCTTGGGGGTATGATACTTCTGACCTTGACTGTATAAGGGGAGAGCCATGAACAGGGTAGTAGAGAGCAAGAGTTGAAAACCACAATGACAAAAAAAAATAAAATTTCATTGAAAACAATTTTTCAAATGATTAGAATTGAAACTAGATTTTCTTTGAATACAGAATATAAAATTCTGGAAATAATATTTTACCATATTCATTTTCATATGAATGGACAGAATTAGATAGTGTTTTGGCTGCCAGATTTTTTTTTAATTTGGATATTTTACAATTTAAATAACTTATTTCCACCAAAGGAATCAAAGTACATCTAAAGTCATCATTTTCTTAAATTTTCTACGTAAAAGTAAAATTGGTTTGCATTTGACTTTGTTAATTGATAATTAGAATTCATTATAGTTATAAGTTTATTCAAAATAGTGAATTGAAAAATACAACAGGAGAGAAACAAGGCTTTGACATGCTTCTATTTGAAACTATATTGTCATTGTTTGTAAGACTTGAGGAAAAATGCCCAAAGAGAGTAGATCTCTCCTTTCTCTTTCTCTGGCTAATTCTACCTCACATTTTGCCAGAGCACTAACTTCCACCAATGAAGAGAAAGGCCCATGCCAATGGGTTTTGTTACTCAAAATACATTTGAATTTAACTTTATATCAATGGTATATTACTTGAACGCTGTCTCATGTTTGTTTTGTTTCATTTTGTTTGCTTGTTTCCCCCCCCACCCATGTAACATACATCAGGTACCATTAAGTTAAAGATTTACTCACAAAATAATTCAGAATTTGTATCCATGATTCTCCTTCCTCTTCCTCTCCCTCTCTCTCCTGTCCTTACTCATCTTTTTCTTCCTCTCCTTTTCCCTCTTTGATCTGCCTTCTTTTGTAGGGACTTTTTGCCAAGAAAAGACCATGAGGCATAGGAATGGAGGTCTTTGGACTACTGTGGGGAGAAAACATGCAGCCACTAGACCAAATCACCTGCCCGCTCTACCCTTGTCATGTATCTGTCTCCCTTCCCTTGACACTGCTTAATGACAGAGGAAAAAAGAAGTGAGCATCTCTTACTCTTGCTTCTGTTTCTCACTTTGTAAAGAATCATTTTATGTCATTCTATTTTTTTTTCCTTCTGCACACTCATTTTGGCTTGGAAATTTGTTCTAAAGGCATTTTATCCTTCCCCTTTTCTTCTTCCTGAATACTAAAACATGCAGAAAATCTCATTTTTTTCCTATTCAGAAACTTTGGTGTTTGTGTGTGTGTGTGTGTGTGTGTGTGTCTTTGTGTATGTGTGTGAGATCTCCTCCCTCTCCAGAACTGTTTGACTGCTTGTCTGCTTTATATAACTAATATGTATGTATACTTTGTCTGTGAATCTCTGTGAAGGGTCATTTACTCTTAGAAGTTGTTGAAGCTAAATTTCTAATACGTGAAGGTGCTCTTTATTTTGAAATGATTGTTCTGTATTATTTTGGCATAATAGAGAACTGACTTCAGCTTCAGAAAACTTGGGGATCAATTGCCACCTCTCATATATGTTGGCTGTGTGACTACTCTTGTTATTTTGTAGATTAGTCTTTGTGATCCAAATTGAGGTTTTCTTGGCAAAGATAATAGAGTCAATTAACCCTTTAATATCATAGGTAGCTCTAGAATTCTAAGTTGTGAAGAAGTGACTAATCTGCAATCAAACAGGAAATGTATTTCTGTGAGTTACCTATCCTAATGAAATTACATGCCCAATCCCTTTGTGCCCTCATCCTTTATATTTACATATGTAAAGATATGTAATATCTGTCCACATATCACCCCAATTACATTCAAATTCCTTGACATGACACATTTTCGTTTTTGTTTTATGTCTTCATTGACCATCTAAGGGCCTCACACATAGTAGGTACTTTTAAATGTTTGTTGAAATGAATTTTAAGGAGTTGCCTGTTGGGATAACTGTCATTTTGATGAAAAAAAAAATGTCACTTTTTTGCCAAAAATCAATGTATATTTTAATTCTTCTTGCTAAATAAACTGCTGTTTTTGAAGAAAGACCTGTGAGAGTGTGAGTTGTTTCATCCAATCTGCCAAGATGTATGACTGCTAAAAAGAAATGATGCCAAGTTGGGTAGACTCCTTGAATGTGTTAAAAGGAGCACGTGGTCATGTATTTCTATGAAAATTGTGGGCTATGAAAGAGAGCACAGGCAAACATGGTGAGGCTATGCTTGTGTTCTAAAGTCTGACAGAGAAATTGATCATAAAAACCAGAGGTGAAAGAAATCTTAGTTGTTATCTAGTTCAAATGTGTAATTTCACAGATGAGGAAACCTGAGCTTTGAGAGGTAGGGTAGCTTGCTAAAGGTCACACAGACAATGGCAGAGCCTAGATTTTGTCCCAGGTCTTCTGTCTCCAGTCAGTATTCTTCTCACTGCACCACATGTCCAGGAAGGACAGTATTTGTATTGGCTAGATTTAAGCCATCTTTCTATTTCTGTTAGTGTACTAATGTGTCTATTTACATAAACTAAGAAGAAAGTAAGAATGATAGATTTTAAAATATTCCTTGAAATACAACACCAGAAATATAGACATGCTTATAAATGCTGTACATTTAAAATATTGATATCAGAAAGTGAGTAGGCTTGAGATTTGTAGCTTTGGTCTGTGTGCCCACTTCATCAATGTAAATGTCAATCAAACTGACAGTGCTATGATTTGAAAGTTATTTTGCTAGTTCCTGTTCTAGCCCCAGGCTCAAAGCTATTTGCATAAGATTCCTGTCTTTGGTAGAGATTCATGATTCAATGTTCCCTACCTATGTAAGGGAAGAATTGATGAGAGCTCAAGAGAAGAGAATGACTAGTCTTCTGCCTTCCAGCTTCTAAAGGATAAGTTTCTAGATTCTCTTCATGGAGAATTCCCTAAAGAGAGAGAGAGAAAAAAAAATCTGTGAAGAAGGCCAGGTAGTAGAGGTACTCATTCCTCTACATGTTGACTTTTTCTAACATGTAGAGAAAAGAAAGACTTTTTTTTTGACTCAGAAAAGAATTCCAAGAAAGACTTCCCAGAATCGTTCTTTCTTCAGAAACCTTACATATTTACTAGGAAAACTGGGTTTTGACTTTACAAATTATCCTGGTGAATGGCAGCAGGTTGAAACTAGATAAAAACAAGAAATCATAAAGAAGAATCAAAATAAATTTGTCATCAAGAAAGAAAATGTGGTATATTGGAAAGTCTTGGATATGGAGTCAGGTGAACTGTGTTCAAATTCCACCTTTGACATTTTCTAACTGTGACTATTGACAAATTATTTAGCCCTTCTGTACCTGCATTTGTTCATCTGTAAAATGGAAGAGTTGAATTGTGTGATCTTTAAAGCTCCTTTCAATTCTATATCTACGAACTACAAAACCACACAAGCATGAGCAAAAAAAAAGCTTTGCTGGCTACATGATAAGAGTGAAACCTAGTCACTAGATAACCTGTGTGCTCCCCAGTAATCTTGATGAATTTACTGGGAAACCAAGTGGGAGGACGCAGATAGAAGTCACATGAACTAGGTAAGCATGGGTGGGTTGTTATCTACACTGTGAGATGGAATGCAAATACCAGTGAAGTCATAGCTCCATTTGAACACTTGAGCCTATTAGATACCTCATAAGACCAACTCTGGCAATATGTCTTTTCCTCTGATTTTTAAAGGTTCATATAAAATTTCAATTGATAAAATTATAGTTCCATACTCAACTCCCTCCACCTCCCAAAAAACAATGGTATCTGAAGGCATTTTTTCCTGCCATTTCTTTTTTAGTCTATAAATATGCTCATATTTCCCCAATTCTCAAAAGAAAAAAAAAACATTAATTGATACTTTAATTCCCACTAACTATTGTTGAATATCTCATCTGCTCTTTGGAGCTAAAATCCTTAGAAAGTCTTTCAATATCTCTCCTCTCAATCTCTTCTTAACCTCTTAAAATCTGACTTGTGGCCTCAACATTGCCCCAAAATTGCTCTCTCCAAAGTTACTGATTTATCTCTTAATCACCAAATCCAATGATATTTTCTCAATCTTCAGTCTTGCTCTGAAATGGTATCAATATACACACATCAAATGGTATTTGTATATGTGTGCATGTATTTATGTCTGTATATACACACATATATACATATATTTTTATATGTTTCTCTGTATTATTTATATTTGTTAGGGATTTTTTCACAGTATGGTAGTATTTCATTCTATTCATGTACTATAACTTGTTTAGACATTCTTCAGCTGATGGGCATTTTAGTTCTGCTACAGCAAGGGAAAAAAAAGGACTGCCATTTTAGCAGTAAAATATTTTAGCAAATCTGGGATCTTTCTATCTCTGACTTCTTTGTGGTATATGCATTACACTGAGATGCCTCCTTAAAGGGAAATGTATGTGTCTATGTGTGTCTATAGATATAGATTTGTGTGTGTATATATATATATATGTATATGTATATGAATTATGTAGTATGTATACATATATCCGCATAGTTAAGGGTGTCTTAAGAAATGAATGTGTTGGGGCAGCTGGGTGGTGCAGTGAGTAAAGCGCCGGCCCCAGAGTCAGGAGGACCCGAGTTTGGTTCTGGCCTTGGACACTTAACACCGCCCCCCTCCCCACAAAACTAGCC
The DNA here is from genome assembly GCF_028583685.1 of Petaurus breviceps papuanus. Classification (NCBI taxonomy): domain Eukaryota; kingdom Metazoa; phylum Chordata; class Mammalia; order Diprotodontia; family Petauridae; genus Petaurus; species Petaurus breviceps. The sequence goes on from NW_027187391.1 coordinate 35,874,682, forward strand.
ATGTAACCTTGGGCAGGTTACTTAACCCCAATTGCCCTCCAAAAGGCAAAAAAAAAAAAGTGAATGTGAAAAAAGTTCTTTGTGTATGTATATATACATAAACACTCAAACACACACCTATATATACATATGTAAAGGCTAATATATATGTACCTGTGCTTATAATTATGTGTTCATGTGTAAATATAATCATACATATTCATACACACATATGTACATATACATACATATATATTTTTGTGTATGTGTGTATACAAATTCCCTTATAGTGAATCCACACCATTACTGTATGGATAGCAATTACAAGTGAATTTATCTGAGGAATACTGATTAGAATGAGTTGAGGGGACAGCATAGAAACAAACTCATCCTAGTTATTTGGCAGTCGTCACAGAGACAAAATCACAGTAGGTGGGTAGTGTCCAAAAGGTTCCAGGAGACTCTTTCCTTCTAACTACCTCTATCATGGATGCTTAATGTCACCCGTATGCAAGATGATTCAGGGGATGGGAGTTGTTCATCTTTGAGAATCTTAAAGTTCATGTTTTGAAGGAGAGAATATGAATGGGGGTTTTATGTTTTCTTCCTCTGATGAGAGGCTAACAATATTTGAGCACAGTATCATAGGATTTTAGTGATTGAAAGGATCTCAGAAGTTCTTTAGTAAAATCCATACCTGAAGGCTGAATCCCCAAGCAAAAACTTCCAAGGGTTTGAAAGGAATTCTCTCCTTTCAGAAAGTGGGATTTCTCCAATGGTTAATTTAAACACAGGACTTAATCTTTTTCAAGTATTGAAAGAACTTCAACTATCCAGCTCCCATCAGCATGATCACATACAGTTCAATAAGGGGTTATAACATCAATATTCTACAGGTAACACTACAGATCATCACAGCTATACATTTCAAGTAAAGGCCAATGGCAATCATATCTCCTGGCAGAGGAGGAAATTCAAAGGCCAACTGCATTTTGAAGCTACACATTCCTGTTTGCTATCAAAGAAATCAATCCACAGTTCACTCTATAAAATAATCTGTTACAAGTTAAAAGTTTAAAGAATGACTTTTTCTACCCATATATTTCCAAGAACACAAATGAGCTTTAGTAATATGTATAAAATGAATGTGAAAGCTGGACCTAGCAAAAAGAATGTTGGACTTGGAGTCAAGAGAGTTGGACTTGGAGTAAAGCCAATTACGGACTGGAATCACAGCTTTGCTACTTACTAGCTGTGCAATCTTTAGCAAATCAATAACATCTCTGAGCCTGAGTTTTTCATTTGTAAAATAAGGCTAATAATTCTAGGACCTCTCTCATGGAGATGCTGTCAGGAAAGTGACTTGTAAACCTTAAAATACTGCAACAATGTTAGTTATTATGTTTCTTTAATTTTTAATATTGAAGCACACTAAAGATAATCATATTGCAATAGGTTTCATTAAGGGGTACTATGGTTTGGTAGAAATAGTGCTGAACATGGGTTCAAAAGAGATGACAATGGATCTGGAAAGAGTACCAGATGTAGAAGTTTCCATATTTCCAATAGTGGGCATACAAAATGCAGCTCTACAACATACTGCCTGTGTAACCTTGGACAAAGCACATCAAAGCTCTGAGTCTCTGTTTCCTCTTTTGTAAAACAAAGAAATTGAATTGAGAATTTTGTTTTCCTAACTTCAATTTCTTCATCTATAAAGCAAATGATTTGGCCTCTATAGCTTTAAAGTCCCCCTTTCACTCTAATATTCTGTGATTCCAGGAGCTGGGCATGGTTTTGATCTTTGTTACTTTTTACATTGGAGAAGTCTCTTCATTTCAACTCCTGTATTCTTGGACTATATGCAAGGTATATACAGTGCTTTCCTTTTTTTTTTTTTTAACTTTCTACACCTCTCTGGTTCTATTAATTTAAATTTCAGTTATATTCTTAGCTGGGCAAAGTAAAAACCTTTCCAGGTATTTGACAGCTCTGTTTCTGAGTTAGCAGAAAATGTGACTAGATTCTTAACATCACTAAAAACCTGTTTCTGTCCCCAAAGATTAGTTTGGGAGTTTTAAGTGACTCTTGTCAATGTTACTGTATTTTACTTTTTTGTTTTGAAACATAACTCTCTTTGTTACTTTCTCCAAATCCAGTTTCACTCTCCTTGTTGGAAGCGGGAAAAAATCACAATATTACTTTCCTTTTTTTACCTTAGCTTCCCAAATAAGAGCAAAGACAGGCCTAACCTCTATTTACTGGTCTGCATATGTAGCTCCCTGATTGAGGTCTATTTGAATTATTAATGTAGGGACTCGGGTGCATATTCATAGTGAAATTTATTAATTCATAAAGCAGCTGCTGTAAGGCAGTTGAGTGGAGGGACCAGTGTCCTCTGACTGAAGGGGCAGAGAAATAACTCTCACAAGCTTTCTAGCGATTCAGGCCCATCACTGTCTCTGCTTTTATTACGCTGCCACAGCAAGTCTTCCTGGGATTGATAGTACTTTGTGTGCCCCAGGGAAAGGATCCCTCCTACTAGCATGAGACCAGAGCAATCAGAAAGTTTTGGATCTAATTCCTCAAAAATGTATGAAGTGAAATATTTGACTTAATGAGACTTCTAGAGTCTGCAGCCAATTTCAATTATTTTTCTTAAGATGATGGACTGAATGCTTGGGTTACATCTGCAATAAATGTAACTGGCAGCATAGAGATGTGCCTCATTAGAGAAAAAGAGGAAGAGATACTTCATAGAAAATGAGAAAAACAAACAGGTATGTCTAAATTCAGAATGGAGAAGAATTCAGAACACTGATCAGTCAGGCAAAATGGAAAATATAAGCATGGAATGAAAACAACATGCCTACTTGTCAGCCATCTTCAGTTTCTTGAAAAAAAATCTACATTCTAATTAATTCTACATGCATTAAAATAATGAATTAATGAATATTAAAAAGGTTCAAGCTAGCAAAAGACCTTCTATAAAATGTTTGATAGATGTAGATCACTATGAATCTTCCTCCTTTTCCTTCCTTCCTTCCTTCCTTCCTTCCTTCCTTCCTTCCTTCCTTCCTTCCTTCCTTCCTTCCTTCCTTCCTTCCTTCCTTCCTTCTTCCCTTCTTTTGATTGTTGACAACTCATTACTATTTGTTTGAACTCTAATGCTTATACATGGGGCGGGGGAAGGGGATCTCAGCATCCTAAGCTATAACAGGGATGGACATACTTGAAAATAGTTCACAAATTCAATTAAATTAAGAAATAAGTATGATTTTCATTACTATTTAATAAACATTAGGAGGTCTAGGAATATCAAAAGAAATAGTCAGGTCATTTCATTTGAGATATAGGGGGAGAGACCGTAAAAATATGAACTATATACACTTTAGAAATACTTTCAGGACCTCCCTTGAAGATCAGATTTCCAAGAAAAACTGAAGTTATTACCAATACCTTCCTTCTTTATATTTCTCCATTGCTTTTATCCATAGAATTCAATAAACTTCCTGAAAGCTATAGTCGTTTTTCATAGTTGGTTCTCAATGGAAACAGAGACTAGTTACTCTTATTGATCTGTATGCCATTACTTTAGATATTTTAAGGTAATTATTGTAATTCTTGAAGTTTAATTCTTAATATTTTAATTCGTTAAGGAGGGGAAGTTTTGGGTTGTTAATGGAGAGCAGGCTTCAGAGTGAGGAAGTTTATAATATATATATATATATATATATATATATATATATATATATATATATAATATAAGGAAGAATAAAGAGGCCTTTATTCAGGGCCTATCTCTGACACATACCAATTATGCAAGCCTAGGCAAATCCCTAACGTCTCAATGACCTCTGTTTCTCTTTAAGAATATAAGTTGCAAAGAAGATATTCTTTTTTCTTGGTAGAGGAAATTCCTTATGAAGAGCTTCTTCTACCAATGAAATAAAAATTTTGGTATAATAATAATTTTAATAGCTCTTTTTTTTGCTGATTTTAAATAGCAAAATAGTGAGACTGGTGGGACAATAGGGAAGTAAACAGAGTCAAACAGAAAAAAAGTGTACTTGATGAACAGATAGCTAATAGACAAACAGATGTGCAAAATGACAGATACAAAAGAAATGATTTTTTCCCATGTATATGCATATGAAAGGGAAAGTGAAGATAGTTACTTGTTTCTGAATGAACACAAATAGCCTTTCTGATTCTCTTACATATATGCCAGAATTATTGAATCTTTTTCTTTATAGTTAGCTACATACAGAATATGATCACTTTCTTCAAATAACTAATTTCTTTTCAGAATATTTGGACCAATTCATGATCCAATCAATAGTGTATCAATGTTCTTCTCACAGATCTCACAAATTAAACTACTCTTTTAATTTACATTTATCTTGCTATTACTAATTTAAAGAATGTTTTCATGTGGTCTTTTGCAGTTTCCATAACATGATATTATGTGAATATATTATATATGGTATGAGTAATGTAATACCTAATAGGATAGGTTAGTCGGTCAATTAAAAAGAAAAAATAAAACTATAATATTTGGAAGACTTTTTATTACTTTTCAACCTAGGCAAATTATATCCAAAAACAAACAAAAAGAGGCCATTTAGGGGCAAAAAAAAAAAGCTCTAAACTTTGAATGGATAGATCTCTGGTGAGTACTTAATGGGAATTTTTTTTTAATTACATAATCTCAACTGTATATAGGACTTTTACAAGAATTGATCATATGTTAGGACATAACCTCATTAAAAATGTAGAAAAACAGAAATATTAGACATCATTTACTTAACACTGTAAAATAACAAATATATTCAAGAGTTTTTAAAGAATTAAAAATTAATTTTAGACTAAATAAGGTAATTCTAAAAAACTAATGAGTTAAAGCATGAAGTATTGAAACAATAGAAACCCCCCCCAAAAATGACAAAAATTACATAACAATAAAAGTTATCGGATAAAAAACTCTGAGAAAGTTATATTTCTAAATGATTTCATCAACATTAGAGAAAAAACTAAATCAATTAGTCATAAAACTAAAATATTGAAAAACAAGAAAAATCACCAAACTAAGCAATAAAATAGAAATTTTGAAAATTAAAGAAGAGAATAATATAACAAAGAACAAATTAAATCAATAAATAAAACTGGGACCTGATTTGCAAAGAAAAATTCTAATAAAATAAAATTAGCTGATATTTTTAAAGAGAGACAAATTTATTTATATCAAAACTGAGAAAGAACTCAAATATATTGAAAAAAATTTAAAATATCAGAAACTATTTTGCCCAATTACATGGTAACAAAACTGGTGATATAGGAAACAGAAGAATACTTAAAAGAAATAAAATACCCAGTGTAAGAAGAGAACAGGCAATTTAAATGACACCTAAATGAACTCCCAAAGGGGAAAAAACAAAATTCCAACAAAAGATGGATTTACAGATCAATTCCATCAAATATTCAAAGAAGAATTCCAATACTTCATGAATGGTTCATTTTAATTAGAAAATAAGACACCCTTCAAATCTCTCTCTTTTTAAAATACAATTTTAATCTTGATCCCTAAAATAGACAGTGTGTTAACTGCGAGGCTAAGTGTATCAAGCACTGGATTTGGAATTGGCAAAGTTCATTTTCAGAAATTCAAATCTGGGTTCACACCTTTATTAGCTGTGTGACACTGGGCAAATTACTTAATCCTGTTAGCCTCATTTTTCTCATCTACATAAGGAGCTGGAGAAGGAAATAGCAAACCACTCCAATATATTTGCTAACAAAACCCCAAATGGAGTCATGAAGAATCAGATATGACTAAGATAACCAGCAACAAACTAGAGAGAGACAAAGCAGAGAAAGAAAAATATAGATTAATGTCCCCATTAAGTATTGATGCAAAAATCTTAAATAAAATATTAATATATCATTTACATAACACATTAAAAAGATACCATGATCAGAGTGATTTTATACCAGCAATCAGAGTTAGTTCAAAGGAATACTAAAAATATGTTAACAAAATAAATCATAAAAACCATACAATTATATCAATAGATATTAAGAAAGTTTTTGACAGAATTGAACATTTATTTTATTCAAATCTTAGCAATAAATGGACCTTTCCTTAATATAGTAATTAATACCTATACAAATTCAATAGTACCCATCATATTTAATCAAGAAATGCTCAACAAAATCAGGGATAAAATAGGGAAGCCAATCATAAATATTTACAATTTAACATCATTCTAGAAAATTCTATAGCAAAAAGCTTAGTGATTAAGCTTAAGCAGAGAGGAAAAAATCAAAATTATCATTTTTGTAGATGATGTAAATTAATTAGAAAATCATAATTTTGTGTAAGTTGTAGGATATTACATATATATATATATACGTTTATATGTATATATCATAACAGCATTGATTCCTATACTTATCAACAGAAACAAGCAGGAAGAGCCAGAAAGTGCTATTCTGTTCAAAATTACTTCATGATCTACAAAATATTTAAGAGTGTATATATGAAGATTTAACCAGCTACTATATAAATCCAATTATAAAACCCTCTTTGAAGAAGTAGAGGCCTAAATAGCTGAAAAAAAAACACTGATGGCTCATGGGCAGTTCAAACCAAAATAAATAAAAACCTCAATTAACTTAGCTATTCAGTGTTGTACAATTTACACTCCAAAAGAAATATTTTATAAAGCTAGAAAAGCTAATAACAAAATTCATGTGGTAAGGGTCACAAATATAAAAGGGCAATAATGAAAAAAAGTGAGAGAAAGTGTAGTTATCAATATCAGATTTTAAACTATATTACAAAGCAGAGATCATTAAAATGGTACTGTTTTAAAAAGAGGGGTAATTTAGTGCAAGATATTAGGTACACAATATAGAAGCTGACAAATATAACAGCATTGTATTCAATAAACCCAAAAATCATTGGGAAAAAGACTCACTCTTTGAACTCCTTCCATTCAAAACAAACGAACAAACTTTCTATAACTGAATAGAAGTCTAGAAAAATTGGATTTAGACCAATACTTTACACCAGTTGTGTCATATAAAAGCCATACATTAAACATACATGGTCATTAAACCATACATAAGGATCCCTGAAGACCTCATATTGAATTAGAAAACTATACATTGACAACCTTCTACTGTACTTTTATTTATTTTGTTAAATATTTCCTGAATATATTTAATGTAGTTTTAGCAGCACTCAGGAATGTTGTGAGGCAATGTAGCCAGTGTTTAGTTACCTCTGCCTTATATCATACATCTCAAGATAAATCTCAAATGAATACATTATTGAGAAATAAAAAGTTGCACTGTATTCTCATGGCTTCTTATCCTTATCCCATTCATTCAAAATAGGTTTATCCTAAAGTTTTGAATTAGGTCCTCTTCTTGTCCATATTAATCCTTTCCCTTTGGGACTTCATCTACTACCAAGTCTTTATGCATAATCTTGATGCAAATAACTCTCCGTTCTCCACTTCTATTCAAACTTATGACCAGAGATTCATGTATTTCCAACTTCTGGAAGGGGTTTTGATCTCAATCTCAATTTTAATAAAACCAAAGTGATCATATTTCCCTACTTCTTAAATTCCTATCCTTAATTTCTTCTTTCCTCTCAGAAGTGCCACCATCCAACAACCTTGTAATTATCTATAAATCTTTTCTCTCTCCTCTCACATATCAAAGCAGTTAGCCACATCCTTTGGTTTCTAATTCCAAAACATGTGTCTGGACCTTCCTTTCTATTCCCATAGCAACCACCATAATTCCATCTCTCATTATTTTTCAACAAGTTGATTATTACTGTGTGCTGTTTTTCTTTCCTCCAGTTTATCATCTCATCAATGTATCTTTCTCATTACTGTCTGAGTAATTGACAATGCAGCATTATGATCTTTTCATTTAAAAATTTTCAGCGATTTTCACAATGTGTCCAAAATATTAACTATAAATTCCTGACCTTGTTAACACTTGCCCAATGTTGGTTCTCACCTAGCTGTGCCCCCTTATACCACACTATTCTCCCTCAAGTATTTTAGATTCCAGTCAAACTTCTTTCAATCGTCCTTTCCTAACACTAATTCCACTCCACCACCTCCATTCTTACTCTGTCCTCTTCTATCTTTTTGTTAGTACTCATACTTTCCCTCATTCCTGGAATAGAAAAACCTTCCTACTTTCAAGATCTAACTCATATACTACCTCCTTGATTCTACCACCCACCTTCAACCTCATATCAAAATGAACTTCCCCTTTTCAATTTTCTCATGTACATTACTTTGTGAACATCCTCTTTGGCCTTATTTCATTCCTCTTTGTATAGTGATTGTGTGTACTAGTCCTCCCAATTAGATTGTAAGGTCATTGAAAGGAGGAACTGTGTTGTATCTACCTTCATATGACCAGAATCCAGCATCATATTTTAAGAATTGTCACATAATACATGATTAATGAATGTCCATCAAGTTGAATTTAATTATCATCAAGTAGATAAAGAAACTATGCCTTAAAACATTAAATTGCTTGACTATGGTCCTATGAATATTTAAGCCTTGAACTTGTTTTTTTTGTCTTCTTTTTACATTTTATTGATGTTTTTGGTTTTACATAATATATATGCATATATGTATACGTGTTTATGTATTGTGTATAATAATACATATTGTGTATGTATATACACACATATGTGTGGTGTGTATGTATATACACACATATGTGTGGTGTGTATGTCTTGAAGAGATCATGTCATGAGAAAAAATTAGAAAGAAATAAGTAGTTTAGCATAATCCTATAGAATATACAGTGTGCCATACCTGAAGTCCCTCACCACTGCACAAAAAGCAAGCAGGCGCATGCTCAAATCTTTTCTTTGAGAGCAGACATGTGTGTTATAGTTATACAACATTTTCTATTTATTTATCTTGTTCTTTTCATTGACTTTATTATAGTCATTGTTTCTATCATTTTGTTGATTCTGCTAATTTAACTTAACATTATTTTATACATCTTTTCATCTGTTTCTGTATTATTCATAGTTATCATTTCTAACATTACATTAATATTATATCACATTCATACATCAAAACTTGCTTAGCCATTTCTCAGTCAATGTGCATTTTTTACATTTTCAATTCTTAGTAGCTTCAAAAATCACAGAGCCCCGGCTTTTTTTTTTTAATTTGTTTTACTCCACTTCTGATGTTCTTTCATGGTACCATGCCCAAAAATGATATCAAAGAAATATCACTTCCATCTTCTTCAGAGAAGTAGAGTTTCTCAACAATCACAAAAAGATAATAAAACTTGAACATAAAGTATAAAAGGAGGCTTTAGGCAAAGAGAAGCCAAGTGAGTCTCACCATACAATTAGACATGGACCAAGGGGTACAGTCATCTGCTAATGGTATGGACAAACTGTCTACCTCAGGGAGACCACACACTTCTCAGGCAGATTAATGTGTTTGGTCAGGTTAATGGGTTCAGGTCTGTCAATGGCCCAAGCTACTTCTTTATTACTTAACTTCTCCTTAGAGGAGACCCTTCAGGTATATTTGCTGTGCCAGCAATTTTAGGAGTTTAACAACTCAATGCCATTAGATCTTGTTTCTGCAACTATGATTAAACAGACACACATCACTTGCTGTGCCACAATTTAGGGAGATCACAGCTCACCTTTGCTGAATTAGTGCCCGCTGAGCACTGCAAATATTTAAAATGTCAATCCATTTGATAATGTCAGGGAGGATGACAAATGCCATAAAATGGCACCAAGGAAACATTCAGTCCATGCCATAGAATACTTAACATCACTTTCCTTCCAAATAAAAATGAGAATAAAATTGGAACAGAGAAGCCTTGACAAAGTGACTAAAGTCACTGAATTTAATCATCCAACGTGGGACACATTCTGTCTATGTACTGCTTTAATAAGCTCCCCCACTGAAAATGTTCTGCAACAAAATGTACTCCCTGGTTTGTTCTGTGAGCATTAATTTCTATTGACAGAAGATTAAGGAATTCGTACCATAGAGATATAGCTAGTAGCACTTTTAGGTATCTACAGAGCTTGCTGTGTAGGAGCTTAGTTCTAACTGGAAGGATCAGAAATTCAATGGCATCTTTACTGCAGGTTCAAGCCAAGGTTTCCCAAGGGGAAGGAAGGAAGGAAAGAAGACACTATACTTGAGTATATGTCCATATCCATATCCACATGCACACATGCATACACACATACATACACATATGCATACATGCATGCGTATATAAATACATACATAGAAATATAAGGCTGTAACATTTTATCTTCAGCAGTTTCCAGAGCAATAAGCAATCCCTTCTATGAAAATTACATTCCTTAATATACTCAAGGATGAGACATTTTAGCTAACAACTAGTGATTTTCATCAGGCAAGATTTTCATTAATTCTTCTCGTGTTTGCTCATCCTGGTGTTTTTAGGGGGCATTGAACTAAATCCTTGCTTATGTAGTCAGGGAAAAGAGCAGAAGACATTTGGGAGGAGCACTATGCAATAGGAGAAACAGAAAATTATAGGGCTAGATTGGTTTAAGAATACTCATGTAGTAATGTACTTTCTTTTGGTTGAAATCTGTGATTTCATTAGGAGCTTTTGTTAAAAATAAACAAGCAAACATTGCCTACTGATTCATACCTGCAAACATATTGAGCCTTATAGTCTTAAAAAGTTTGATAGAGGGGAGGTCAGGTAGCAGAGCAAGTAAGAGCACCGGCTCCAGTGTCGTGATGACCTGGGGGATCAAATCCGGGCTCAGATACTTAGCACCACACCCAGAAACACCTGGCAGTGTAACCTTGAGCAAGTTACTTAACCCTGATTGCTCATTAAAAAAAAAAGTTTGATAGAGAAGGGGGTTGAGTTTGGAATAAAGGAGGAGGAGAGAACTGAGAGTTAGTTAAGGGACTTATCCTGAATCACAGATCTAGTATGTGTCAGAGGCAGGATTTGAACATGTCTTCCATACTGGAAGGCCAACAGTGCTACATGCTGTTGCTCTGGAACACATATATACTTCATATATGAGAAGTACCAAGGTAGAGTAGAAAGGGGATATTCTGGGAAACAAGGGACTCCTCTTATTAGAATGTAAGACCTGTCGGGGTGCCTACATGGCACAGTGAATAGAGCACTGGCCCTGGAGTCTGGAGGACCTGAGTTCAAATCTGGCCTTAGACACTTAACACTAGTTTGTGACCTAGGGCAAGTCACTTAATCCCAATCGCCCTGCATTCCCTTCTCCCAAAAGCAACAAAACAAAACAGCAACAAAAAAAGGAAAGAGAGAAGAAAAAATCAGTAGAACTGATTAGGATAACAACCAAAAAAAAAAATCAGAAAATATAATGTGTAACATACCCTTGGACCTCCCACTTCTACAAAGGAGCAAGGAATCTCTAGGACTAGAAATTTCAGAGTAAAAGCTGACATGTATTAGTAGCAGGAGTTTTTTCACCTGGGAGTTCCCTACACCAATAAAATTATATGACTAGTTCTCTCCCTCCCACAACTCCCTCCAAAATGTCTTCATGGCCCCTTGCTAGCTATAGGGTTTTAGGCAATGAATTCTTCCCCCTTACCCAACACTTCCAGCCTTTAAATTAAGAGTTTGCCTTAGATGTTACATAAAGTCCCTTTCAATGATTAGAATCTGTTTCTATGGGCAAAGTTAAAATAATTTGGAGATATTTTCTCTTTAAAAATGCAAATCCCGTATTGTTATTGCAATCAATAAAAGCAAATCAGATTTTTTTCTTGTCTCTGTATGCATTTGTTTCCATAATTTTGCCCTCATTTAAAGGATGGGTCCAAATTTAAGCATTAAAAATGAAGAAGATTCACAAAATTTTAAAATGTCACGCTGGCAGAGAATCCCCAGGATATTCACTACACCCTTTTTCCATTGTTTTTTCATTATTCAGCTCTAACCAACAAAGGAAAAAGATCATCTCAGTTCTTCAGTAAATAGTTTGGAAAGGTTGTTATGAAGATAAAATGCAAAATTATTTTTAAAGATTTTTGTAACCCTCAAAGTTCTATATAAATATGAGCTATTATTATTTTTATTTATTATTGACTGGGTTTACAAAGTCCTTCATATATAACATCTTATTTGATTCTCACAACAAGCCCAAGATGTATGTACTATTATTGGTCCCATTTTACAGGTGAAGAAACTGAGGCCAAAAAAGGGTAAGTGATTTGCCTTGGGTCACAGTAAGTATCTAAAACAGGATTTGAACACATATCTTCATGATGCTATGTTCAACTCTCTATTCACTGTGATTTCTGCTCTGTCTCCTGGAATTTACCAACACTATATCTTGCCACATAATAACTTGTTTGCCCTATTATCATTTCTTCATACATGACAACCAATTTATTCAATATTAAGCATTAGAAGTAATGAAGTAATAAACCTACTTCTATATCCCAGAATAAAGTAACCAACAAACTTTTATATTGCAGAACTTCACTGTTGGTGATCTCACCCTTCTATTAAATTAAATTAAGTGTTTAGGATAGATTACTGGTTATTGAAAATGGAGAGGGAAGGAAGGGTGGGATAATATTTGTGGTGGGCACAGGCCTTACTTTTATGTATGTTCTCAGATGATATTCATGCTCTTGGGTTCCTCAGAAGGTCTTGAGTTTTCTCCATGAGTCATCCTAAATATATCTTGCCTTTTTCATTTGATTCCTTTTTCTGCTTAAAATCATGGAATTTAGGAGCTGAATATTATTTTATGTCATCTAGGTGGCAAGGTATATGAACTATAAACTTAGAGATAGACATGGGAAAGTTCAGATCCTGCCTCAGACCTAGCTGTGTGATGTTGGACAAGTCACTTAATCTCTCTCAGCCTCAGTTTCCTCATTTGTAAAATGGTAATATTAACAGCACCTACTTCACTAGGTCTCAAGGACTAAGTGAAATAACATGTAAAATTTTCTGAAAACCTTAAACACTATATAAATTCTACCTACTTAGCTCAAATCTCTCATTATTCACATGAGACTCAGAGGTTGTGACTTGCCTCCGTTCACACAGTCAATCAGTGATAGAGGAATAAAGAGAACTCAGTCCTTCTGTTTCCCAGTCTTTTAAACTCACCATGAGGTCATGCCTCTTGATCAGTTGTTTATACCTAGAAGATACACTACCTTTGATGAGGTACAGGCTCTAGGAACTTCCTTGAGCTCTCCTTCAATCTTGCCACATAGGTCATTTGCATGAGGCCACAAGCCTTTCATTGTAGCCCAAATCTTTAGCACTCCTTGGTCCAGCAATTTCTCACCCTTGATCGTCCTAGTGTATCTATGCCCAAATCTGTTGTACCCTTGAACTGGCCTAAACCACCATGGTCTTGTCTCCAGGTAACCTCCAGCAACTTCCCACCCTTAGTCACTCATTACTGGAGTCTGACTTCATTGACTCCTCCTGAAGACCCTCCCCAAACTCCTCCTCTAGATCACCCCTAGATTCCTCCCAAAACCTTTCTGTATATCAGACCTATCTTGCCTCCATGAAAAGAGGAAGGCCAGAGAATGATCTAGGCCAGACTCACCCTGTGTCAGATGATTCTGGTCTGCTTGTCCAATGCAAACATTACATATACCAAGGCTCCTTAAGAGTCTACCCAATATGGCAAATCTTTAATAAACTTGGCTTTTCTTTGACTGAGAGAAGACTTGAGTTGAATTTATTCAGCAGGACTTGACATGTTGATATTTTGGGGTCTCGAGCACTCCTAACCCCTAACCTCAGCAATATGTACTTTACAAATATAATGACCAATATCATCCATAACCAGATGTTAGAAAAATAAACCATGAAGTTCATAAACTTTGAAAGATGTTACTGGTGAAGAATATTTGGAAAAAATAAACAGATTTTAATGATGTTTACTATATATTCCTTATATCTGAAAGGCAGCAAAAGATCTTTTAACTATAACCACTGTAGTGCAAAAATAATGTTGTGGTCCTGGGATTACACAGCTATACATTTTTTGTTGTTTTTGCTTTTCTTCCAATAGTCATTCAGGAGGATCTGGATCTACAGATCATTGGCATCTAACAGTACTTACATGTCAAATCTGTTTGCTTGACTTTTCTTAATGATGGTAATGGTTGCAGTCCTACATTCCTAAATTCCTACCATTCTGGAACTCAGTCGATCTAGGGCATGGAAGTTCATGAGGCTTGTTTTCAACAGACTGTCCTAGTTTTGGAGTTTTTAATTATTTAGTCACCCTTCCCTCAACCTTCTATCCCTGGAATTGCTTCTTTCTGCTGTAGTAAGTACTCTGACCACATTCTTTCAGAGCAAAACCAGCTACTTTTTACCCTCAGGGTCCTAGTTGTAACCTGGAATAATTGGGGGATTTCTTCTATATTTGTTCCACAATAAAGTCTTGAATCTCTGTTCCATTTTGTTCCCCTTACCTTTTAAATAACCATAAATTACACCTGAGTTTCACTTAAGCCATTAACACCAATTAGCTTTTCCAAACAGATATGTACTTCAAAATTATAATAATAAAAAAAAATACAGACTCTCCTCTCCCCAATCCCCCCAATAACTGGAAAGGCATACTTTCTCCTATACCACTTCAGTTTCTGGGGAGAATGAGCTTGGACTTAACTTGGTTTCTATAGTAAGTTTCCCAACAAGTTCATAATTAAATGCTTTATGACACATAATTTACCCCTAAACAATTTAGAGCAGGAACAGATATACTCTGCTTCTTGTTTGCCATGATGACTAGAGTGTTCATACTTTGCAATGAAGAAATATCTGAATTGGCTGCTGAGCTAGAATTCAGGGAATATATTAAAAGATCAATCCCTTCTCAGGTGATGCTATGCGCTTCTTGTGGGGTTTTACAGTTCTTAGTGCTTAGGAATGCTCTTTGCTTTACCTGCCTACAAACTATGATCTCTCTCATGGCTTTTTTATTTTTAGTTCGAGGGAAATGAAATCTATAATTTCACTATAGGGAAAGAGATAGAAATCAGCTTTTCAATTGTGGGCTGGAGCCATGGCAGTTAATAACCAAACTTGCCTTCCAACAATATTATCAGCTGTTCATGACAGGGGGGAGGGCAGGGCACCAAGGTGTGTGCAGAGAAGGCACTGTCAGGCAGTTTGATGTGTCCATCTAAGGTCTAATGGTATCAGATGAGCAGTGGGAGAGAGGAGAGGCGTTCTAATGAATATCATCAGGAAATAACCTCTCTTGGTCAAGAGACCTCTGCTCAATACCATGATATGCAGTCCTTGTGGTTAGCTGGGGGGGGGGGGGTATGAACAGTGACCTCCTTCTATTTTTTCCTTCCTTTTAAGGAAGTCCTGATTTCCACAGCCACTCTATCTCATGGCTCTTAGTCTAGCATATATCTGAAATGGAGCTACCTCCTCTTTGTCTTTTCTTTCCTTTTTTTTTTCCTTTTGTATTTTTTTTTTTTGGTACACAGTTTAGTGAGATCCTGAAAGCCTGCTGGCATATCCCCTCCTTCCTAGATGTTTAAACACCAATGTAGTACCTACTGGAACAGTTGCAATTAAAACAGCAGTAAGGCAAATTGATCTAATGGAAAAAGAGTGACATGCAGAGAAAAAAAAGAGCCATTGTAATGAAAGAGCACACTTGGCATTGATTGGGCTGTACTTAGTAGACATGAAATGTAAAATGACTAATTAACAGCCCTCCCCCAAAGGAAACTGATGGCAAATGTCTCAATATGTCTTGAATATTAGTCTCTCAATTAATTGCAATCATTCTATGGTTCTCTTTGTTCAATGAAGCTGACCTTGCCTGATCCCATAGCCATAAATTGAGCAGGACCATCAAAACCACTTAAAAGAGAACTACAGAAACCACACCTAGCCTTCTTTATGAAATTTCTGTTGTTATGTAAAACAACTTAAATAACAGATTCTTGAGTCTGTGACTCCCAAGAGACCCCCTTTCTGTTGATATATATTTAACCCTGCCTCCCTCTGCCTCTCTTGGGCACTACCAAAGGGTGCTGTGGTGACGCCAAATTGTAATTTCCTTCCCTCAATTAAAGATCCTAGCTTTTGCTATTTTCATACTCAGGTTGACATCTTTATTATTGAAGATTCCTTTTTTCTGCTTACCTGTTTCATACCTGATTCATATTTATCTTTGGCTATATTTTTTATTTCTCCCCCCTTGCTGGAAAAGAGCTACTAGAACAGACCTACACAAACTGCAGCCCACTGACTGCTTATGTACCTCAAGCTTCTTGCCAAAGGATCTCTGGTGGCCATCGAAAAATTTATATGAAAGCGTTCTTTGTATGTAAAGGAAACCCTTTGGTGGGCCACAGTGTAATGTAATGCCAAGCAAAGGCAACTTACCAAGGTTCAAAATACCAGCATAGGTGCTCTCCATTTTATTCAATGAAAAATTAAGAACAGAGAAGATCAAAATATGGCATCATTCAAAATACAGCATTTACTAAGTGTGATTCAATAATCTTCAAGTACTACCTGATTTAATCAAGTACTTCCCCACCCCAGGACATTACATTCATTTAATCAATCACAAAGTCCCTCTTCTAAATACTACTCCACCCCTAGGCTGTACATTCATTTAGTCCATCACAAAGCCCCTGTTCTCAAATGAAGATTAGTTTCCAATCATAAGTAAAGTACATTCATTTGTTCAATCACAGAGCACAAAAAGGTCAAAAGTTCCCCACCCTTGGATCACAATTGAATCTACCCCAGAGTTACATCAAGTTTAAGCACAGCACTTAATACCCAAATGGAGGTCTTTTCTTCATCTTGACAGGAGGCAAGTTCTCAGCAATCTTTGTTCCTGGGGAGACAAAGCTTAGCAAGGCCACAAGATACATTGCCAGTCTCTTCATTAATTCATTCTCTGTCTGCAGAACAGTCCTAGGACCCCTGAAAACATTAGCAAAACCCCCTTCCAGGATTTCCGTAAACATACAACAAGAAAATCCTTCAGGGCTTCTGAATCAACAGCAAGGTTCCAAGCATTCTGCAAAAACAGCACTGTCCTTCACCAGTGGACAGAATTCACTCTCTGTCTGCAGAACAGTCTCAGTAGCTCTGAACCAACAGCAAGGTTCCAAGACCTCTGCAACAACAGGACTGTCTTTCATCAGTGGACAAATCTGGCAAAACAACATCAAAACAGACAGACAAAGTACCAGCATAACAGCCATGTCTCCTCAGTCCTTGGCAGCTCTGGGTGGCAGCTCTCAAAGTCCTGAGGAATTCAAAGTGGCCCTCAGCAATCCTCTCAGTCTCTCTCTGTCTCCAAAATGCTGCTTCCAAAAAGTTCTTCTGCCTCTTTCTTTTCTTTTGTCTCACTAAATTTACGTCACCAGCTCCTCCCTGTTCAGCCCTCTCTTTTCACATCAACAAGTCTATCCCACAAGTGGGATTCACAAGCCTTGGTTTTAATACAATCAAACAAAAAACCAAGCCAATGCAGGGGGATCTTTAAATTACATTACTATTACACACAGGTTGCACAGGCCTGTCCTAGAACAAAGCCAAAAATAAAATAATTTCATGGGAATCTGACCTAACTGTGCAAGCACTGGGGAAATTAGCTTCCCTTATTGAGAAGACACTGAACTTCTTAAAAGGGCAAGTTGTGAGGTGAAGAATTGGGCTTCTTGAAGGTCCCAGGTCTGGTGGTCTAAGCCTAACACCATGTAAATAGCTACTGTGCTTGACATACCTCCTTCAATAGGGGGTTGTTTTGGGGGGGGAATGGAGGACAGGGGACTTTTGCCCTTTAGACCTTTTGTTGATTATCTCTCCAAACTTACTGAAACTGATCTCAGGCAATAAATGTGTAGTTCACCAAAAGGACCACACTTGAACACTTCTCTCCTAGTTAGGACTTGCTAGTGTTTTTGCTTCCCTAGAAGAGCCTTTGAGAACCCAGGGTCACCTTTGTGCTATGCTGAGGCATTCAAGTAGGATTTCACATAGATGAAAAAGTAATAAAGTTGATCTTTGACTTTATAATGTAAAAATATGAATTGCTCGACTGATTTTACTATAGAGGCCCTTTAAAGAGCAGTTTTATTGATAACTTTCACTTTTATGTCACAATCATTTCTAGAAATACTGCTCTCTTTTTCTGTATGCTTCTACACTGAATTCTTTTTCAAACAAAATAAAACAACTAAAGAAATGCAACTCATACGGTGACATTGTTGCTAATATTTATAATATTTTGCCCTAATAATTTCCTACTTCTCTGCTATTAAGATGGAGGTGTGTTTCATTATATTTTCTCTAAGAACATTGTTAGCTTTTAATTTTTTCAGAGTTCATCATCCAATTAAGGATCCTTTCACTTATATTATTGCAGTTGTTATGTATATTCTATTTCTGCTTATTTCATTCTGTATCTGATCATGCAAACCTTCCGATATTCCTTAAAATACTCATATTTGACATTCTTTACAGTATAGTAGTATTCCATCACATTAATGCACAATTCTTTCAGCTATTTCCTAATCCACAGATATATACATTGTTTCCTTTTCTTTACTGCCAAAGATTTCTGCTATGAGTATATATATATATAGAACATTTTTAATCTATCTTTAACCTTCACAGTTGTTATGTCTTGCAGTAGGATCCCAAATCAAGAGGGACAAGGAGGGAAATCATCTTTCTAACATAATTACAAATTAATATCTAAAATGTTTATATCATGTCACAGCTCCACCCACTGTACATCAGTGGTCTTGTTTTCCCAAGCCCCTGTAAGGTATTTGTTTTTGTCCAAAATGCTTTTAGGAAATTAACAAAACAGTTCCTGCATAAATTAAAAAAAAAACTTTTGCCTTTTTATTTATGCCCCATCTTCTTCTTTGGAAGAAACTCCAGGAGACTGTGATCCTAATCATTGGAAAACCTTTAATTTCACACCTCAACTTTCAAAAGATAGGTTCCATTTATTCTTGTAGAAATACATATGCATAATTTGATTATCTGCCTCAGTATATAGTTATATTCAGTAAATAGTTGAGCAAAACAGTGGAATGTGAACATTGTATAAGAGTTTCTTGTCAATATACCATCTTGAAAACAACTTTGCAGTCACTCTTTTGATATTAGCTTATTCAATGGTAAATGGAAAAAAAGAAAGATGTTTTGGAAGTACTAACTTTTTTAGGTCAAAACAGTCAAAAATCAGACTCAAATAGAAACAAGTGTCACTAATTCATGTAATAAAGATCCGTGAGGGCCATATATTGATTAGTTTTAAAATCTATTGTTATTCATGCTTTGTTATATATATATATATTTTATATATATATATATATATATATATATATATATATATTTGTTAAATATTTCCCAAATACATTTTAATCTGATTCAGACTTTACTTGGGAATGTAATTGTCTGCATTAGCCCAGACAGCATGTTTGACCATTTTGGTCTAGAAGATTGGATTAGATTCTGAAACCAGTTATAGATGCCATCAGCTTTCCTTTACATTGTGTCTATGGTATTTTCAGCTAACAACAGTGAGGGTAATAGCAACACAAGACATGAAAATTTATTTTTATTTCTGGGATGATCCCCAAATCATTGGTAGGTAGGCTCAAATTATTTGCAGAGTAATCTGCATTTGCATAGTTAGTAGAAGGCTAGATATGGATTTAAGAAGAGTTGAGCTGGAATCCTGCCTCAATTACTTACTAGTGGTATGATTCTTAACAAATCACTTAACCTCTCTTGGTCCCAGTTTCCTCATTTGTAATTATATATATATATATATATATATATATATATATACATATATATGTATATATTGATATCTATATATCTATCTATATCTATATCTATCTATAATCATTGGTAGTTAGGTACAGTGAAAATAGAGGAGAATATGGAATATGAATTAACATTTGACCTGCAACACTAACTAGTTGTGTGACTGTGGACAAGTCAGTTAATCTTTATCTGCCTCAGTGTTCTCATCTGTAAAATGGGGTTAATCATAGGACTTACTTTATTGTGAGAAAAAATGAGAAAATAGTTGTAAAGCACTTTTCATACTTTAAAGGCTATATAAATGCTAGCTAGCTATTTTTATTCCCTTACACTTCATGTTTCTAAATAATGAAGATTTCGGGAATTCTTGACTGTGTAATTTTTTTGTCTAAAAGAATTTGTGTGTGTGTGTGTGTGTGTGTGTGTGTGTGCGGGGGGAGGGGTTCATCTTTTTAAAGAACTGAGTACTCTTGGGTAAGTAGTATAAACTGAAACTTCACAGCTAAATAGAATTAAAGATCTATTAAAATGTAAATGACTTGGCTCAATTTTATTTTTAGACAAATGAGACAATTGCCATGAAGACAAGAAATATCAAGGGGACAAGTCTCTAATGGATAGGCATGAGGTCCATGTGATTTGCTGATTCTAATAATAGAGGTAATCATTTGGCAACTGCCAATATAGCTGGAATAGGTGATCCTCACATGTAGGTTCAACATATGGGGCACTGAAGAAAGATTTCGAATATTTTTTTCTATCTTTACAGCATTAGATTTTGCAACACCCATTAGATATCAGGGTTGCAACTAAGAAAGCACTCACTCTAGCTGGTTAAATCAAATTGTTAATCAGGCAAAATATACAGAATAGAAATATATGGTGCATTATTCATATAGACAGACCCAGGATCCAGGATAGCTAAGCCTTAACTACATAGTGGCATAAGGATCATAGGAGTATTCACTATCCAAAGACCAACAGCAAACACAGTTCAAGTCTAAATATGGGTGAAGGTTTTTTTAATAAATACAATAATAATAAATGTCTGTTGGACCTACATATGCAGATACTTTAAACAGTCACATTCAGCTGTTCTCACAAGAATTAGTCCAGTTTTCAGATTTTACAGTTGTATGGACCCACTAGCCATCATTTGAAGCACTGCATAGTGCAAGCAGCCTGAATGGGCACAAATCCTGGATCAGTCCATTCATTAAGTCAAGGAATGGCTCAAAGGTTATGGGGCACTTCAGTTTGCCTATCAATGGGTAAAAAGGAACACTTGATTAAATGCAGAAGGGGAATGGGACACAATCTAAAAAAGTGAGACTACTTAATCCATGCAAGTACAGAGTAATGGAGAGTTTAGCAAATGCAATAATCTACATGGAAGAAGTTGGGAAGCCTGCTTTTAGCAAATCATGATGAAATTTAATGGAACTGCCTGAATTGGAACATGAGCAGATGTAGCTGGCTCCAGTCTTCTAGCTACAGGATCAAAAGGAACTTTTGATTGGCTATATAGCTGGAACTGGGGGGCTTTTAAAAGGTCCCAGTTCCCTTCACTTTCTGCTAACTCTTTCCTGCCTAGTCATGCTCCAAATAGAGGATGAAGACAATGATGTAATGGAGGAGTACTCAGGCTCTCCCCATCAGAGACCAACATGTAGCCCATAAATATAGTCCTTGGTTCTGTGCCTTGTAATTTGTTTTTTTCATTAAATATAATAAATTCTAACATTACTACAGTACTTTAAGGTTTGCAAAGCTCTTCACAAATGTTTTCTTTAATCCTCACAGTAGCACAGGGAAGTAGATGTTATTGTTATCCTCATTTTTACATGAGGAAACTGAGGCAGCAAGATGTGAAATGAATTGCTCAACATCATACAGTATCTGAACCTGGATTTGAATTCAGGTGAAGGTGATTGGAGGCTACAACCTTGCAAGTTTTTAAAGGTCAGGAAAATAAGCAAACAGGAGGGCTTGGAGTAGAATTTGTGCTGGAGTTTGTAGCCAGGAAATTCACCTTAGAGGTTCCCAGGAATGAAGAGTGAATTTTAGAATCCAGAATTGGTGACTGACACAGAGACCCATCCAATCAATTAGCTAATCAACAAGTATTTATGAACTCCTTAATATTTGTGCCACTGCTTATGCTAAGTGCTGGGCATATAAAGAAAGGCAAAATCATGGTTCCTGTTATCAAGTGGTTCACACTCTAATGGGGGGGGGGGAATAAAGACGCAACTATGTACATACAAGTTGCATACAGTATAAATGGGAGGTGATCTTCAAAGGAAGGTTCCAGTGCTAGGGGAATTGACTGACTGAATGAACAATCAATATATCACACATGCTTAGAAATAGAAATACATTGAGTTTCCATATGCACGACTGCAATTGTGACTGAGTACGTTCCAAGGTGGTGGGTGGGGAGAAGAATTCCATATATGAGATCATCTTTAAAAACTACTGGCAGACTTTAAACTCTACATTCACTGAACACTAAATGGTTGCCATATTGTATTCCATCACATTTATCCTACTTAGAAATATAATTGCATTATTAAACTGTGACTAGTAAGGCAGGTTCATAGGGTCATAGATTTAGAGATGCAAAGGGCTTTCAAGATCATTTCTAATTCCCTCACTTTATAGTTAAGGAAACTGCAGAACAGATAGATTGTCTGTTCTTCAACAATCAATGAATCAAAAAGGATATAATAAGCAATTATTTGTGCTATGCCTTATGGACACAGATCATAAAAAAAATGAAAGAAATACCAATTTCAGAGTGTGTGCATTCTATTGTGGAAGAGTACATATGTAAATGTGTGTGAGTGGGTATGTATAGAGAGAGAAAGAGAGAAATTAATGCACATATATATATATAGAGAGAGAGAGAGAGAAAATAAAGAGAAAGAGGAAAAGAGAGAGAATAAATGCAAACTAAATACATCATAGTCAAATTCAATAGTTGTTGGAAGAATTAGGAAAGACCATATAAGAAAGTGGTTCTTGAGCAACACACTGATGGAAGACAGATTCTATTATGCAGACAGAGATAAATGACAGCATGGTTGTAATGTTAATGGGATGGAAGATCTTCCCCACCCATTAATAGGCCTCAAGTGAAGTATCTTAAGGGAAGTTTACTTAGGTGTGACTTGTTTGTAGGATTGCTTTTACAACTTTTACTAATTTCTACTTAAGCACTGAGTCAAGAGGGTTGTGATGCCTTTTGGCTCTGAGAAGGGTATGTATATATGTGTGTGTGTGTGTGTGTGTGTGTGTGTGTGTGTGTGTGTGTGTGT
>NW_027187391.1:35897886-35963172 GCF_028583685.1 Petaurus breviceps papuanus
TGTGTGTGTGTGTGTGTGTGTGTGTGTGTGTGTGTGTGTGTGTGTGTGTATGTGTGTATGTGTATGTGTGTATGTACTCTGAGCTGGTATTTTTCTTTGGGGGCTATCTTATGAGAAGGATCTTGTGATTTCCTGGTCGAGATTCTGAGCAGCTCTATATTCAGAGCTCCCTGACTGCTCAGATATAAAGACTCTCTCAATCCAGGGATATATGTAAATTATATGGTTGGTTTAGGCAGTCAGACCCCTGTCTGTTAGTTTTTATTTCTCTGCTTATATTTTCTCTGAAGTTTAGGGTACTGACTTTTCCTCTGAACTACTGAATATAATTAAAAAAGATGGTTGACCCCTTAAATAGCTATCTTTCCTAGTAAAGAAGACTGAAGAACCTTTGCTAACAACCATCCTGGGTATGCCAGTGTAGTTGTCTCTACAATGGTATATTCCAATCATGGGGTAATGGCCAGGGCAAAAATAGAAATGGGAGACAGTGTCCTAATACAAATTTAGGAAGGTTTGGTATACTAAGTCCACTGTAGAGAAAGGCAGAAATCTCCTTTATCTGAAATGCTGCAAGGTGAAAAAGACTTAAGGTCATAGAGACAAGGCCTCTTGTCACTGCAAGCAAGAATGAAGGCTTCCATGTTATTGGAAGTATATTTCTAATCTAATCATTGTAATTCAATGCTAACCAAGTCAAGAATTTGGGATGTAGCAGCAGATGTTGGTTTAAATCATTATAACCCTAACCCTGAACAATGACTTTTACCTTTAAGGAGACAACTAGTACTGGTGGGAGAGGCGAGGGGGGGAGAGGAGGGAACAGAGCACCACATAGCAAAACTGAGGGGACAGAAAGAAAGTAAAACAGTCAGGTTTATTGAGATAGAAAGTCACAAAATGAAGGGGCAGTCAGAGAGGGTGGACACAAAATCCTTTGGAGTCTTGTATGGAGTTAGAGGCATCCAAAAAGGGCAAAACAAGATGAGTTTTCCTAAGGTTCCTATCTGAGTTAAATAGGACCAGACATTGCAGTCAGGGAATAAGGAACTCAGACCTGGAGTATAGATCAAGGTTCAGCTGACTCATCCCCATTAAGCTAGGGAATTGACAGCTAGTTGATATTCATACTTCCCTGCCAGTAGGAAAAGAGGGCTGTGGCCAGTACTGCCAAGTTTTACTTAGGATTGACTACGGTTTTTATGCTCTCATCATAGGTGATAAATATAGAGAAATTCAGTTTAGCAAGACTCCACTTTCCATTAAAGAGAAGGGTGTAGGAAGGTAGATATAATAGTAATAATAATAAATATTAAAAGTTTGTTTCTTTGAAGTTTTCAAAGGACATTAACATGTGTTGCTGTATTTGATCCTCTCAACCTCTCTGTAACTTAGGTGTGATTATTTTACTCTTTAGATGAGGAAACTGAAGCTTGAGTAGGGTTAAATGACTTCTTTGGTATCATGAGGTCTTGTTCTAGGCACTGTCACTTAGCTTCCTGAGTGTGTGTGTGTTTATACACTTGTATATGTATTTGTGTATCAGGAGTGGTCATTTATTTTGTGAAGGATGATATATTTTATACTCAATACATGAAATTTTAATTTGAATATTATTTCATTGTTCTCATTAGAATGCAATATACTTTAGTGTAGAGACTATATTCCTCGCTGTCTTTGTAGTAGGCATTTAATACATGTTGGCTGAATTAGTGAAATTCAATTTCTAAACTAAATTTTCATTAGAGGAATTGCAATATAATGCAATGTAATTGTAATTACTGTTTATATAAGAAGAGAAAGCTAAATAATAACTAAGTAATGATTTAGAGATGAAGAATTATTTTTTTGACAAGACAGTTGTTTCCTGTTTTTCATAAAGTACCAAAAAAAGATGCTTTGTTAGACTACAAAGGAAGACTGTTTCTTACAAATAAACATCTGTCTAAGAATTTATATTTTTAGGTCACACAAAGCATTCTCTGACCTTCAGTGAAGATTTTTTTTACTTAGATATTCAAAGAAACCTAAATTAGGGTATAATTTTTATGAGGTTAGCCTTTCAGTGAAGTTATATCTTTTAGTAATTAGATTCTGTTTACTATCACTGTGGTCTTTGGAATTCAGTTATACAAAACAAATGAAAAATGTCTTCCTTGTTTAAAGTGATCTCATTTTGGTTTTAACTTAAACCTTGCATATTTGAGTCAAAGCAATAGGCTGTGATCACCATTGACAATCAACCACTTTAAAAGAAAATCATAAAGAACACACACACACTTATTGGAAGGATATTTATGTCTCCATTGTTTTCCTCTTTTGAAAGAGAGAGAGAGAGAGAGAGAGCACTACATTTTTGCTACTGTCCATTTCTTTCCTTTATATTGTGTGGAAAATGCAGGGTAGTAACTAATATACAGTAACTATGTATGTTTTGTTTGGTCTCAGGGTATTTAAAATTGGGTGCCCATATCAGCATTCCAAGTTGAATTCATCCCCAAGCTGGCCCTGTTTCCTTCAGTAGCATAAAAAATGTCAGTGTGATAGAGTGGGCTTCTATCCTCTACAGATGCACCCAAAGTTAACTGTCACCCACCAATGCTTGCCTTACAAATTAAGAGCTAAAGTAAGAGTAATATAGTAAATTGAGTAAATTTCCTTGTCCTTCCCCAGGAATTCTTTTTTGTTGTAATTGTTGTTTTGTTTTTTCTTCATTTTATTTATTTATTTTTGGCAGACAATTGGGGTTAAATGTCTTGCCCAGGGACACACAACTAGTAAGTGTCTGAGGTTGCATTTGAATTCAGGTACTCCTGACTCTGAGACCTGTGCTCTGTCCATTGTACCACCTAGCTGCCCCTTCCCCAGGAATTTGAAAAACAAAATCATTATCCTGGCTGTTATATCATTTGGCCTGACAAAGTCGACTTTTAAGCTTCAATCTCTGACAGGTGTTCAGAAAGCTGTTGGAAGCCGATAAAGTTATCATGTGCTTGAATAAATTAAGAGAGTAAAAATTAAGAGCTCTGCCCCTTGGAAAATACAATCAATTTTTGTTGTTGTTGTTATTCTTATTCCTGGCTCAAAATTTTTCTACTTCCTCTGAGGTTGAGAAAAACACTAGTTAAGAAAAAAAAATTATCACATGCCAGGGTTAAACCACAGAGTCAGGTGGATAAGGAGGGAGAGTGTTAATGTGCACATGAACATTTAACACTCATCATATTCCAAGAACCAGAGGTAAAAATACAAAAAGAGGTAGGACCTTTGCATTCAAAGATCTTATCTTCTAATAGAGGAAAACTTCAGATTAGGACAGGGGTTCTTTATGGATAGATTTCAGGGGGTCAGTGGATACAGATACAGATAAAATAAATCTTTACTTTCACTAATCTCAACTAAATGCAATTGAAGAACCCTTGCATTAGGATGATGGTGGCTAGGGGCAGCTAGGTGGCACAGTTAATAGAGCACCGGCTCTGGAGTCAGGAGGACCTGAGTTCAAATCTGGAGTCAGCCACTTGACATAGAAACCAGCTGTGTGAACTTGGACAAGTCACTTAACTCCAATTGGCTTCCAAAAGCCAAAAAAAAATTTTAAATTAAAAAAATATATAATGGTGGCTAGCAAAAATAATTTTGCTCTGGGTAGTCACTTTGAAGTTAAATCGGCGTATAGGACAATCAACTGACACAACTTTTCCTAAAATAATAAGAATTAAAATTTTACATTAATTTTATTATTGTGATCAGAGCAAGAGATAGAAAGTATTGATGGGAGATGAGGACATATATGCAGGGTGCCTAGAAGATGGTTTAGGGCTTGAGTGGGTGGTTGGGTGATTACATGGAATGTGGAAATGAAGCATGGTGTGGTGTGTGGCACTTTTAATATGGTGGAGTAAGTGATCTAGAGAAATATTTTATATACAGAGGAAAGTTTCAGAGGAAGAACAAATGATCATAGGTCTAGAGCTGCAAAAGACTTTCCTTCCATGGAATGTTTACACAAAGACAGGTTCAAAAGTTAGACATTGCTAGTGATTTAAAAACAAAAATTTCATTAATTTTCTAAACAAAATAAAAAAGAAATTCTAATGATATGATGATCATGATAGCTAACACTTAAAACATGTATGTTTTATATGTTATATGCAATATATATGCTTTATATAGCTAATATGCTATAAATAAGTACATTACAATTGTTAACTCATTTGATCTCAATTAATCCTCACAGCAGTCCTGGGAGATTGTTGTTATTATTATCCTCCTTTTACAGATGAGGAAACGGAGGCAGAGTTTAAGTGAAACAAATGTCTATATTTCACTGTCAACTGATCACTAATTTTTTTTTATATCACCTCCATTTCTAAGTGCATCACTCCACTATTGACAGCCAAAAAATAAGAAAAGGTTAAAAAGACAGTTCATTAAAAAAAAATCCAATATATCAACTGAATCTGACAGTATATGCATTGTTATTCAACCTTAGTTCTCTATTTCTTAAATGGAAGGAGGTAAGTGCATTTATTTATGTTTTCTACAGGCCAATATTAGCCATTATTATTACCTAATATTCAGGTATTATTTGTTTTTTGGATGGGGAAGACTTGGTTTTGCCTGAAGGTTGTAGGAAAGGAAAGGGAGCGATGCATAGGAAAATGAAGAGGTGGGAGATTGAGGTAGGGATCATGCTTGAGTATTCAATTTGCTGGAGATGATAGGAAGGGAGGTAATCAACTGCACATATACAGAGCTGTCCAAGGCATAGGAAGATCACCTAATTGTCAGAGTTGAGAAGATAAGAGTAGAAGATTATGTCAAGGATTTTTTGAAGCAAAGGGAAAGCGAAAAAAAAAAAAAAGCTTACATCAAATGGCCTCAATTTTTTTCAGGAAAGCGGTCAGATCCTCAGCTAAAAGAGGGGAGGAAAAAGAGGCTCTCTGAGTGTAGGGCTCATGGGGATGCTTCAGGAAGGAAGAGAAGTTTTGGGATATTCATTTTAGTATTCTCACCTTTTAAATGAGAGTTGGTAATGATGGTTTTTAAGATCTCTTCCAGCTCTGAATCTATGTTCCCATGAAACTGAACCAAGAGTTTCTAAAGGTGAAAAGAAATGACATTCCAATGAATCTCCACCTTTCACAGAGTCATATAGAATCTTTCTCAGACTTATAGTAAACCCTACAACTTGGTCTTCTTCCAAGGAGTCAAACACACAATGAGATTGCTGAATAGACAAGGTAGAGAGAGGGCCTTCCCATTTGGCCCACATTGTCTGAAGAGCCCATGATAACAGCAGGGAGCAAAATATGGACCTCCTAATTACCCATAATGTGTATTTAATACTGAAGTGTTTCTCCAACTATGGGAGCTATAAAGACTATGCCTTTCCCCCTCCAAGAGGCAAATTCTGAATTCTGAGAAATGTCTCTGTCCAGGAGATGATAATCCTGAATTCTACATAGATTGTTGTTAAGAATATTAATGCTGAATTTATCTCCGATTATCTTAGCAGGACCTGTTTTTTCTATGCCATGTCCTTCTCCAGGGATTTCCTTTTGCTCTAATTGTTGTTTTGTTTTTTCTTTTTTTTTTTCATTTTATTTATTTATATTTGGGAGACAATTGGGGTTAAATGATTTGCTCAGGGACACACAGCTAGTAAGTGTCTGAGGTTGCATTTGCACTCAGGTACTCCTGACTCTAAGGCCTGTGATCTGTCCATTGTACCACCTAGATGCCCCTTTCCCAGGAATTTGAAAAAAAAATCATCACCCTGGCTGTTGTATCATTTGGCCTGGCAAAGTTCTCTTTTAGGCTTCCAATCTCTGGCAAGTGTTCAGAAAACTCTTGGATAGCCAATAAAGTTATCATGTGCTTCTGCCCCAGAGTAGTCATTTATGGTTCCTGGGTTTTGGAAAAGGAGAAATGCCTATTCTCTTCATTCCTCAACTATGTTCTATTTTAAAAAATGGACAGAAAATTTTTTTAAAAGTTCTCTTTTTCATAGGCATGCAAAACCCAGCACAGATTGAGTTAGTTCTAGAATCTTAAACAAAAGTGTCTACTATAGGGTAAGAAGTAAGAACAAGCAAAATTCTATACAAATACATCTTCTTGTAAGTTTATCAAAATGATCAGGAAACTTCATTTCCTCTCACAAAATTTGACATAATAGAGAACTAAATATGAAGAATGATTAGGCCTTTAAAAACTCTTGGAATTTTGAATTTGGAGCCTAATCATTTGTCCTTGAATGATGTTATTAGATGGGTATTTAAAATAGGGTTACTCCCTCATATAGTTAAGCTCCTCTGTGCTTTCCACCCCCTCCCCTTACTCCCCACCTTCTCCAATCAAGACACTGCTGTAGTTCTGATTAATGCTTTTGTTACTCAGGCATTCATTAGTGTAATTCTTTGCTTATTGATCTCTCTAAACACACCCTTCACAGGCTTCAATTACTTCCCAATGTTCTGGCACAGAGAGATATGAACTAAAAGCCAAAACTGGGAATATATTACTCTGAGTTTCACCCACGTGGTGCCTTGTAGACATGTAATGTAAGCTTATTGAAGATCCATTTATGTAACCTACAGGTACTGCAATGATTGATATTAGGAAATGTAAAGGATCTGCTGAATGTTGAAGTAATTTTGGGGATCCTTTTTTTTTCTTTGTAGGAAAGAGAAAATTTTCTTAGGATAGAAGAAAAGTAAAAACTCAGCAGAATAAAAAGGGAAGAGAAAAAAAGTTTGAATGTAATAAAATGGGAATATGAATTCAAGAACTTTATCACTTCCCCTTCATTTTCCCTTTCTAGCTATTTAATCTTATATCTGACTACTTGTTAAAGAGGACTCTCCCCTTCTGACACAACAGTCTCTTGCTACTATTCCCCACAATTGCCATAATTTTTTCATCTTCTCTGATTCACCCAACTTAAATGCTTTCCCCAGTACTTTGTCTATTTAAGAACTATGCTCATCTTCCAATGCCCAGCATATCTCAGGTCTATAATCTAGCCATTGCTGACAAATGTTAGCTCAAAATGACCTTTGCCTTTTCTAAATCCCTATAGAATTGAGCTTAATACTATACATTTTAGCACATGATTAAAGATTTGTCTAGTTGTTTCATGGACCTCTTTCCTTTGCATCATTATCTTCCCCTTCCCATTAAATTATAAGCTTTTCAAAGAAAAAGCCCAGGTCTTGTAATACTTTACACTTTAATTATGCTATTATAGCAGAGGAAGGTAAGGTAACTTCACAGCTTAAAAAGTTACTTAAAATATATGATTTCATTTGTTCCCAACTTAACCCTATGAAGAAAGGAAGAAAAGGATTTATAGTCTGCTTAGGATAGGAAATTGATATTCGGGTTAAATGACACACTCAAAGTCACACATCTAGTAAGTGGCATAACCAAGTCTTTTTACTTAAAGTCACCATTCTGCCTTTGTTTTATTTTACTTCAAACTTTAACACTAATATAAATATACAAATTATGAGTTAATATTATTATGAGTAGTAGTCATAGTGGGAATAATAAGAGCACATATCCTACAGGGTTATTATGAAAACCAAATAAGATCACATATGTAGAATAAGCATACACTGGAGTTATTAGAGATTAAGTTCCAGACCACTGCAATAAAACAAATATCTCAGTAAAGTGATTTTTTTTTTGTTTCCCACTGCATATAAAAGTTCTGTCTACACTATACTGTGGTCTATGAATTATGCAGTCCTGGGCAAGTCGCTTCACCCTATTTGCCTCTGTTCCCCTCTCTGTACAATGAGCCAGAAAATGAAATGGCAAGCCATTCCAGTATCTTTGCCAAGAAAACCCCAAAATAGAGTCAAGAACTGAAACAACTCAAAAATAACAATAGCATTATGTTTAAATAATAGTCTAAGTACCTTAATTTAAAGTAATTGTATTGCTAAAAAACACTAACCATCATCTGAGTCTTCAGTTAAGTCAGAATCTTTCTGCTAGTGGAGAGCTTTGCTTTAGTGTTGACAGCTGCTGATTGATCAAGGTGGTGGTTGCTGAAGGTTGGGGTCACTGTGGCAATTTCTTAAAATAAAACAAAATGAAGTTTGTTACATTAATTCACTCTTCCTTTCACTTGAACACTTAGAAGCTATTGTAGAGTTATTAATTGGATGAATTCCAATACTATTTTATCTCAGGGCATAGAGAGGACCAAGGAGAGGGAGAGAAATGGGGGAATGGTAGCTGGGTGAAACAGTCAGAAGGCACACAATACTTCTCAATTAAATTCACCATCTTATAAAAGTACTGGAGTTCATGGTGCCCTAAAACAATTATAATAGTAACATCAGAGGTCACTGACCCAGAACACCATAACAGATATAATAATAATGAAAAAGTTTAAAATAGTCTGAGAATTACCAAGATGTGACATGGAGACACGATGCACATGCATGCTGTTGGAAAAATAGCACTGATAGACTTGTTCAATGTAGTAAAAAAAAATACAATATCTGTAAAATAAAATAAAGAGAAGTATTATAAAATGAGGTATGCTTGGAGGATGAGGAGGAGGAGAAGCAGCAGCAGCAGTAGCAGCTGTAGTAAGAGTTGCTGTAGTAGTAGTAGCAATAAAGGTAGCAGTAGCATTAGGCATTGTAGTAGTAGGAAAAGTGGTGGTAGCAGTAGTAATGTTTTAGCAGTAGTAGTAATATTTTCATATCCCAAACAATGTCCAGCTCAGAGTATACAGAAGTCACTTAGTAACTACTTCACTGTAGGATTCATCAGGGTTAAATTTTCAGAGTAACACAGGAACTCATGTAGCTTTGTTGTTGTTAGTCAAAGGCAAGAAAAATAAGAGGTATATTCTTGGCTAGACAAAGAAAGTTATAAGAAGGCAGAATCCAAATTTCCATTTTAGAAATGGGGGAATCTGATGACTAAATATGTAAGTATCCATTTTCAGTGAGTGGATCTTTGCTCATAGTGGAAACTCACTCAATTGCCACTCCTATCCCATGGGAGGAAATGAAAGTGTCCTGACTCTGCCATGGAGCATTATATGCTGACCCTTTGGAACTGGAGCCTTGTAGTCTCTTGCTGATAAATGGTTGTGATATAACATGCATTTATACACAGAGGGATTTTCTTTTATTTAACAATATTTCCTGAACTCATTTACTTATGAAGCAGTTTTGGACTTAGAAGCTGATAGAAATGATTGATCAAGAGATCAATTGGCATTTATCAAGCACCTTCTATGTTCAGTGCTAGGGAAACAGCAACAAAAATGAAACACTTCTGACATGCTGTCTCTGGGGAAAATAAAAGTATGGAAATTATTTAGGGGAGATACTATCCAGGAATAGGGACAGGGATTAGACCTGTGATTTCTCTGATATAGGGAACTCCCAAGAGAGGACATCCTTCTACCACCATGAATCAGCAACTCCTTTGCAAAATATAGTCTTAAAGAATTGCCCAGAAAAGCAAGAGGTTAAGTGACTTACCCAGGTTCACTGGAGCCAGGATATGTTGGCAGCAGGACTAGAGACCAGGGTTTACTGGCTTTAAGGCCAGCTCTTAATTCACTACATCATACTGCTTCCACCCCGGGAAGAGGTATACTAAGAATCCTCTTGACCTAAGATATCTATATATAGGGGAAATGGGCAATACACAAAGAGACTTGTAAATCTTAATATCTAATGATATATTTGATCTTAAAGACATCTCTGTAAGACTTCATAAAGTTTTGCTCCTGACTAGTATATGGCAATGCCAAAGCATGCCTTATTCAACAGGAAGATGTTAGATAAATAATACTATATATCAAGTGGTCGTGTGTTCATACATGTATATGTATTCTACTGTGGTGATGATAATTGTAAGGGAAAATAGAAGAAATATTCTGATGGCAAAATATGACAATCAATTTCATCAAAGGATGGAATGGATGATAATTACCTAACAGAGACCTCAATATATCAATAAACAAACATCTATTAAACACTTATTGCATAAAAACTTTTGGATTATGTGCTAGGTAGTAGAGGGAGTTACAAAGTTCCACTAAGACAAGGTTCTTGTCCTCATGAAATTTACAGTCTAGTTGAGGATAGACAAAAACAATAGTGCCAATAGACATTATTCTAAGATAAGGGCATTATTTACTTAATTCTATCCAATACTGCATCACCTCATTTGGGGTTTTCTTGGCAAAGATACTGGAGTGGCTTGCCATTTCCTTCTGCAGCTAATTTTACAGATGAGGAAACTGAAGCAAATAGGATTAAGTGACTTGCTCAGGGTCACACAACTAGTAAGTGTCTAAGGCTATATTTGACCTCAAGAAGATGAGTCTTCCTGACTCCAGGCTCAACACTAGCCACTGAACAACCTAGATGCAAAGGAAAGTGATAGTGAGAATTGAGAAGACTGTCATTATCTGACCATTAGGTTAGGACCATATTAATGGAGGAGGCAGTATTCGAATTGGATTTCAAATTATATGTGATCAACAGGTGAAAGGCATAGGTGGTAATATCAGTAAAAGCATAAATATTAAAAGGACAATGAAAGTTGTTTTCAGGGAGAGAGGTAGGGAAGAATGAAGAATACAAGATAAATTGGAGTTATTTAAATACTAGTAGCATAGATAGTATTGTAAAGGAAGACCCCCCTAACCTAATTCAAACTCATATCATTTCTCACATGCAGTCCTTGATAATCTCTTAGTCTCTTTACACTTGGCTTCCCCTACAACTTATCCTCCACACAACTGAGAAATTTATGTTACAAAAGCAAAGTTTTGATTTTGTTAGTCCTCAGTATAAGGACATTTAGTGGCTCCCTTTGCTAGGATAGAATATGAGGTCCTTTGCTTGGTATCTGAAATTCTTTGCAATTTGCTTCCAGGCCATCTTTCCAGATTTATTTCACATTATTCCCTTTCATTCATTGTACACAGCTAAACTGGAAAACTGTTCTTCCTCATACATAGCATACCTTCTCTCTCTTCCATGAATTTGCACATGTCCCCTATTTGTGTACTATTTAACTTAAAACTTTGAAAACTCCTGGTTGCCTCTCCATTATGATGAGGCAACAGAAAAAGATTTAAAATGTTTTATGTCCTAATGAAAGCTTTCCATTTCTTTTATCATATAAAGTAATTCACCAACAAGGAGAGAGAAAAAAGTAAACCTCACAATATGGAATGCTGACTTGCCCTAAAGTCATATATCATCAAATTGAGGGAAGTAGGACAAGAAAGTCAGTTGAGTCAATGAGTCAATAGAGTAGGTTAGACAGATGATAATCCTAAGGAAGATGGACTTTGAAAAAGCAATGACAAATGTCAAAGTGCACATTTTGCAACATCTTAATCAAGAACAAGAATACACGTGATACAATACATCAGCCAAGTTTGACAGTAGGTTATCATTAGAGTCAGTGCAGTGTCATAGAAAGAATACTGGAGTGGACCTAGGAAGGAGGTAGGAGACCCCGCTTGTTGTCCTAATCGTGTCATTAATTACCTGTGTGGATTTCCCTTTCTGGAACTCAGTTTCCTCTTCAGAAATGAAGGGTTTGGATGAGATGACCTCCAAAATCACTTTCTAGCTCAGTCATTAATTATTTTTAAGGCATCCCTTTATGGTTGGTTAAGAGTCCTTCCTCCCAGTGTCTCTCCTCCTTCCAAATTCATTTGTCTAAAGGAAAAAAAAATCACAAAGTTTAAATAATGAATCTCCCACTACTTCTTCTACAAATGAATAAGCTGGACATTTTCCATAACACATTTACTTCACAGAGGTAGAATAAGGAAGTAGGAAGTGTTCATACAAAAAAAAGATATTAAGAATCTTAGGGGCTCTTAATTGAGTAGGTGGCAGGACCTCAGCATGAATGTTCAGGCTAACGTACAATGAAAAATTAGCAAAACCAACTGATCAGCAAAGGTCTAAAGGACTGGAATGGGGCCAATACCAAACCATTTTTACAAAAGGAACTCAAGGAAGTTTGACACTTACATAGTTTGATATAAGTTAGAAGGAAATATTTTCCAGGAAAATATAAGGAAACTTAAAACCATGGTGTTTGTAGTAATATTCTGGATTAGCTAAATCAAATTTAGTGACCTCAAATTTTTTAGCAAAGTTTAGGGATAAATATGGCATGCACTGCCTGTCTTCATGTGTCTGTCTTTACACAAGGTCAAAGTAGGGGGTTAAATGCTTAGTATCATATGAGGGATGCTGATGAATTCTTCTTTTTCTCCTCCAAATATTTCCCACACACACGCTTGTGGTGCTCCCCCCTCCCTGCCCCAAGATGCTTCACTGCTACCATTAGGAAGCAACTTTTTTGAGCTAACAATAATAAAAAAATGAGATTTCTATAGCACTTTAAAGTTTGCAAAGTACAAACATGTCATATTATAGAAAGTTGCATAGACATTTATAAAGAAGCTTTATATAATAGACAATGTAAACATAGTTATATGTAGCACTTTGTATATAATCTACTTAAGAGAAATTGACAGACATACAGACAGAGACAGAGAGGAAAAAGAGACAGAAAAATAGTGAGGAAAGAAGGAAGGGAGAATGAATGATATACAGAAAGAATACTTTACAGACTTCAAAATGCTTTAGAAGTTTCAGTTATTATTATGTCTTGACTCAAAGAACTGTCTCCCTAAAACATATATCTATTTATCAATTATCTATTTATCTATCTGGGGTATATAGGGTATTTAGGGAGGATTAGTACATCTGGGGTGAATTATATGCACACATGTATATATACACACACACATGTTAAACTCTTCAGGTATTGTAATTTTTCTTGTTTCATCACAAATTATAAATATTTTTATAAATTTGTTTTAAATTACAAATATTTTAGTAGATTCAGTTTATTAAAAAAAACTTTCAAAATATTTAGGTTAATAGAGATAGCAATTTTTGTGAATATGCTTATGACAAGGTTTTCTCATGTTTGTAGTTCTTCTTAAGCCTACATATTCATCAATAAAATAAAAGGAGAATGATACTGAGAACATTTGATTAAGAGAATGTAATGGTAATAATAATAATATTTTGATATAAAAGAAAGGATGGGATAGTTAATAAAGTTAAAGCATTGAAGCCAAGGAAAATTAGCTTCTGTTACATATTGACTATATAACCATGGGTGAAATCACAACCTTTCAGTGCCCCTATCTAAGCACCTATCTAGGAATATAAGCTACAGATTAGTTATGATTCTGCTTTGATGCTCAGGGATTTCTTTAGAGTGGGTATTTCCTAAATGCCTTTATATATAGTACTTCATGATTTTCTGTGGCAGAAAAAGACAGAAAGAAAGAAAGACAGACAGACAGACAGAAAGAAAGGAAGAAAGAAATAAAGGGAGGAAGAAAGAAAGGGAGGAAGAAAAAGAAAACAGATTATTTAATTAAAAACCTGTTGGCCAACTGCTGGCAATGAGTTTTTCCAATCTCAGTGAGGCTGCAGCTCAGACAAATATTGATACATAGTCCACTGATGGGCCCATGTTAGAAGCTGTCCCAGATTTGTAGAAATTGTCAGAGCATAGAATAAGCTGGCTCAGCCTTCATGAGCCCAGAGGTACAATATTACAAAGAGTCATCAGAGTAGTGCTTCAATTCTACTACCATCTGACTATGATTACTACTGATTATAATACTACAGTATCAGATTGCATGTCCATAGTGCTTCATAATTATCTTATCTTATTTTGTCCTCATAGCCAACCTTCAAATGAAGTAATGCAAGTGGTTTTTCCAAGGATTACTAATTTTCCACATGTGGGTACTATTCTATCATAAATTGTATATAACCTGTATATCCTTTATTTTCTTATTAATTGCTATAGCAGAACATTTCATCACTCCATGACCAATCTCAAGAATAGAGAGGTGATGGAGTTCTCTAAACATAATGAAATTTGGTCCTTGAACAAAAGGAAAATGTCCTTAAAAAAAGAAAAAAAGTCTGTAATTTGTCTTTTCAGTTTTGCATAAATTA
Organism: Petaurus breviceps papuanus; assembly: GCF_028583685.1. NCBI lineage: Eukaryota > Metazoa > Chordata > Mammalia > Diprotodontia > Petauridae > Petaurus > Petaurus breviceps. The sequence goes on from NW_027187391.1 coordinate 35,911,956, forward strand.
CAGTCTTTCAATGCCACTTCTCAATGAGGTAATAGGGGTGAACTTCAGTGGAAAACAGATATTTTTATCCCCATTTTACAAATTAAGAAACCAAGCCTTAGGGAATTTGAATGGTTTTCTCTTAAAGTTCCATAACTAGGAAGTTGTTAGAAAGGGAAACTAAACTGAGGTTTTTTGACTCTGTTTCCATGATATTGTACAGTGATGGTAAATATTAGCAGGATTCTCAGTGTTGATAAATGCTTTCTATTTTTAAGACTATTCTAATGAAGGCATTGCCTCATTTCATTCAGTGCACACTAAATATTTTGTGTGTCATAACAATTTGCAACTGTACTTGGCAGTCTGTCATAGGTTACTAGACAATATAGAAACAATAGTAGCAAAATGTCTTGAAAAAACTATATTTAGAAATTTCTGTGGGTACTCTCCTGAGATGTCCAGTCTCAGAAAGTTGAATGCATTATCATGGAATGAGTTGTATGAAACACAAGATAGGCAATGATTAAGTATAGCTAGAAATGCACAGCAACAGTCAGTGTTTTAATTAATATATTAAAACTCAATTCCAATTTCAAGATAGGAATGCAACACTACTTAAAATGCATATATCTTTCCATAGAACTAACTTTTTTCTTTTTATTTAAAAATTCTGCCTATGAGGGACACTTTTAATTTCTCAAATCATAGAATCAGACACCTAATGTCATTAGCAAGGTCTATTTTTATTTGAATCACCAAGCAGATAAAAGATTTAAGAGTAAAATTCAGGACATATTGAATCACATATTACTATGGTAAGCAAATGTGTTGAATGAGATATAAAAATAGACAACACACATTTGAGCCCATGGATTCTCTTGCCATCAAAGAACTTACAAATCCGTCAGATGTAGGAGACATAGACACAACTATCATGGAATATAATATGATCGTTATATGGGAGAACCATAAGCAAAGATTTATAAAAGATAAGAGGAAGAATCATGGTGCCTGATAAATTGTAAGCACTTAATAAATGCTTATTGATTCACTGACTGAAAACTGTCACCAAAATTACTATTAATTTCCTTTCTTTTGACTTGAACTAGATGATCTCTCCCTAATAGCTTCTGTACTTTATTATTCTTTAGAGGACAAGTAATTGTTCCCTCACTAGAACATCCAGCACAGCCCCTCCTCAGGAAAAGACTAAATGTTCTTTTTATCTCCAAGTGTACAGTGGTCTATTTACTTCCCTTACTCTTCTGGGAACATATCTTTCCACTCTCTAATTTCCCTACATGGGCTGTTTCTCCTCTGAAACTTCAACTTTGTTGCTTCCTATTGATGACTTCCTTTCCTTAAAAGAAAATAATAAAGAAATAGTTCATTGTTCCTGCTAACCTGGATTGTAGAAAGGCATTCCTAGAATGATGCTACCTTCTCTTCTAGGAGGAAGACCAGAATCTCTTTTCAGCCAATGCATCTTTGATCTTAGAAGAAAGTTACAAATTAGTCAGAAGTAGGAGACATAGACACAAGTATCATGGAATATAATATGGTTATTATATGGGAGAAGCATAATCAAAGTTTTATAAAAGATAAGAGGAAGGATCATGTGCCTGATAAATTGTAAGCACTTAATAAATGATTGTCCCCTTCAACTCCTTTTCATGATTCGTTGTACCAGCTTTTCTCTTATGCCACAGAACATGCCAAGTGGTATTTAAAAGGAGAATATAAAAGAGAATGGTTGGGCTGAATGAGGTATCAGTAAGTGTTGTGGCCTATAAAGACAGGCAAAATTATTTTCACCAAACACCAAGCATGATAGAAAATTGTCAATGTATTGGAAGGAGGAATAGAATCAGAGAAGTGTCATCTAGTCCCAGCTCTGCAACTCACTCGCTATATGATCTTGGGCAAATCACAGCCCTCAATAGTCACCCTTATAAAATGAGCACTTTGAAATAGATGACTGCGAAGAATCTGACTCTCATGCCTCATTAATGCATCATTATAAATTAATATAATTTTTATTATTATCATTGGTTCTAGGATGTGATGGATATTTTGAATTTTCAAAACCCTGCTTTTTGATAGGTAGAAGTTTTCTTCATAGTGTTCTATGTGGTCTGGGTAATATTTGTCTCCTTTATAAGAATCTGCTTAGGGGAGCAATGCAACTTTGGGCTCTTCGATTCTATATTTTCCATTAATCTCATTGACCAGATACTGACCATCCCAGCTCCATGGTATCACACAACCTCAAGCGTACATTATAGCTAAGTATATACTATGGCATATGATTATGGATTCTTACATCTTCCTAAGGACTAGATAGTTCTTATCAGTTGGATCACTATAGCAGAACAGAATCTGGGCTAATATAGGAGGGAAAACCATACATTCCTTTATGAAGCCTGTAAAAAATACAATGAATAGAGCATAGTTAGTCCAGGGACTTAGGTCCTGCTTTAAGACTATGTTGTAGGCACTGTGATGTAGAAGAGAAAAGGGAACTACCTTTCAAAAAAAATTTTCCCCTTGTGTGGACTTTTCTTGTCTTGAACATTTATTCATCTTGAAAAAAAAGAAAATGTAAGCTCTTTCCTTTGGCAACAAGCTGTGTCCTAACCATATTGAAATCTGTGGTCTGCAGAAGTGCGACACAGTGTCCAGATGCATTGATTTCTCTCACTGCAGGAGGTGCTGTGTCCAGTGGAGCTGCTTCAGTGCCACATGCTGGGGTTTTGTCAGAAGAACAGGACATGCAGAGACAAAACAGATGACAGGGACAAGAGCTGAGAAACAATAAGCACAGGGACCTGGGAAACATGAGAGGACTGACAAGAGGGAAATTCAATTACAGGAGGGTGAGAGATTGGGGGAAAGGATAATGTTGGAGAATAAATAATGACTTGAGAAAAGAAATACAAGAAGACAATAAATAGAACAAAGGCAAGGAACTTACTAAACAGTTGAGATAAGCATATTTAAGCATGGAGGAGTTTGAAATGAGGGCTGTGATGGACAAATCAGTGGTTTGTTGATGCAACTAAGAAGGAGGTGGGAGACAAACAGAAGGGAGGGAAGATATCATTATCTTTGGCTTAAGAGGTCCCACATTTGTGCTGGACGAGCTTGAATGACTAGAGACTTAGAATTTAGCATGCAAAAGCAATTAAAATTTCAAATCTTTCCTCTTTTTTAATTTCACTTAGCATCATCTCTCCAAAGGTAGTTTAAAAGCTTTCTTTAAGCTCTCCATGGCCTCTATCTGAAACTCTGCTTCCTGGCCCTATCAAGGCTTCTTCACTGCCAATTATCTATCTTTCTTCATTTTCACCCCCAATTCCTCTCCTTCTGCACACTATTTTAGACTCTTCTTTGATTTTTCTCTGTATCCTCATTCCAACCGCAGACAAACCCTGTTGCAACAGTTTAGTCTTGTGGATGAAGCAATAGTTTGAAGACTTTGATCTCTTTAAAAGAAAAGTTGCACAATGGTCAAGTGAGTACTATTGCCTTTCCTCTACTATGTTGCATATGTGCTTTCAACTGCTTAACCTTGCTTTCAGACTTGTATCACAACGGTCCTATGAAGATTTCTTCTCATCTTCCATTTCCTCTTAAAATGCTGCCTTTTTTCTCCTTTTCTTTAGTTACACACCCTTTCTCTCAGGCATCCCTGAACTATGACTGATTTCTAGCCTATAGGTACTTCCTCATATCCTGAAAGGTTTTTTCACTTAATATTAAAAATCATTTCACTTTCCTTAAATATCTTCCTTAGATATTAAGTTTGACTGAATTAATGTTGCAACATTTCTTTACACTAAGGAGGAATGTTTACTGACTCACTGGGGATGTTGATTACAACAGCAATATGGACTTAAAATTGTTTGATAATGATACTGACAGAGACTAATTTAGTTCAGGACACCGATATTGAGAAACTGTCAGATTATCTTTTATCTTTTCACAAAAAATGCAGGAAAATGCTATATTTACCTTACTAAACTGCAGCCACTTTAGGACAAGAAAAGGGACATCCATCCACTTACTCAGTTAGTTAATTTATTTATCTAAAGTTAGCTATATTGAGGCTTTTTATTTTTACACACAGCTTCTCCTTGATGTCATCATCTTTGCTCTCCCTCAGTCTTAAATTTCAATTGTTCTAGGTGACAAAGAAAATAATTTAAGCCCAAATAATCTATATAGTGACCATCCTTGAGAAGTGTCTTCTAGTCCCTTGAGAAAGGGTAGATATTATTCCTTGTGACAAGGTAGATATTATTATCCATTCCCTGGAAATTTTCTTAAGCAATTAATTAATTCTTGCTAGTGTTCTTTTTACTTATAATATTGTAATTATTATGTATATTGTTCTGGTTATGCTTTTTTCACTCTTAATCAGCTAATTTCTTTTCTCTTAATTTTTAATCTTCTTCATTTCTTCCTCTACAGTAATATTCCATTATATTCATACAACACAGTCTTCAGTTATTCTGCAATTCAAGACTACCACTGAATACAGATTTTTTTTCCTTTCTTGCTTGCTATTTTGGATCTATTGTTATTGTTTTTGCTACTATATAAAAAAGTGATTTTTCAACACATATCAGAACCTTTATTCTGTCTTTGATCTCTTGAGGATAGTCAAAGGGTATTCTTGGACATTTTTCTTGAACAATTCCATTTTCCCAGAGTTGTTTGGCCAATTTACAGCTCCTTCAATATTTTACCAGTATTCCTGTCTTCCCTGAGGCCCTCTAAAACTGACTGCTTCCATTTTTCATCAACTTTGCAATTTTCTTGGTGTGAGATGAACCCTCAGATTCTACTGAATTTGCTTTTCTCTTATTCTTAGCAATTTAGGACATGTTTTCATATGACCATTGACAGTTTGCCACTCTTCTTTTGAAATTGTTCATATCCTTTCACTGCATCTCTATTAGGGAAATGCATTTAGTTTTAAATAATTGTGTCAACCCCTTATACATTTTGGATCAGATTGGTCAGTAATATTCTCACAACTCTACAAAGTTCTACTTAAATGCATCATTTTGTCAAGGAGATGACTCTGGATTGTCATAAATTGTGCAAAGAGAGGGTAAGTTCTGGCAGGCCCTACTGTGTAGGAAAGACTTCAGGTATGGCTCTGACAACAGATTTTGTCCACTAGCCTAGCTAAGCAGAAAGAGTCTGGCCACTTAATGATGCACTGTTTAATCATGACAGGCCACTAAACAGAGAAAAATACAAAATGGCCATTTAGTTTTATGAAAGGATAATCAGTCAAAGGCAGAATGGTGGGAGAGTGAAAATAAGCTGTTAAGAACCATAAAATATTTAGGCTATTTATCAACTTTGACTTGGCCATTGGTGTTCAATGTGAGATCTTTTTCTAATGGTCAAGAATTGAACATCCTCATAGAAAAACTGAATTACATTAAACTTAAAAGTCTCATAATAATGAAAACTAGAAGTATGATGGAAAGATATCTCAGAGCTTCTTTTTGGAATGGTAATTAAAGAATTTGGCAGAGTTGCTTTTATTGGTGCCCAAGGGGAAAAGACATACTTGTTTATGGAGCTTTTAGTCATCTTATACAGGCAGACCTCATAGATATTGTGTAGTTGGTTCCAGACCACTGCAGTAAAGCAAATATTGCTAGTCACATGGATTTTTTGGTTCTGTTTATGTTTACACTGAACTGCTCTTTTAATTGTGCTATAGTATTATTTTATTTAAATATATATATATATCTTAATTAAAAATCACTATTAAAAATGCTAACCATAATCTGAGTCTTTAGTGAGTCATAATGTTTTTGCCAGTGGAAGGTCTTGCCTTGATGTTGATGGCTCCTGACTGAACAGGATGTTGGTTGTGGAAAAGTCACAAGAAAGGTTCCTCTCACTCAGGTGAAAGAGGAGCACAGCTCAGCACTGCACTGAAGTGTCCCAGAAAGTCAGCAGTATGCCCCACATTAGGAAGCCAGTGGGAAATCCTGGGGTCAAGTGTAGTGGAACAGGCAAATGTCCTCACCAGGACCCCTTATATGCCTTAGCATAGCCAAGGGAACCAACTCCAGCTCCAAGAACTACCACTTGCTTGAAGGTAGCCCTAAGAAAACAGGCATCCCCCAGTAACCAGATGGCCATTTGCTGTAGTGTAGCCATGGGGAAATGCAAAACACCCCATTGGAACTCAGCACATGCCAGACACCAACACTAGGACCCCAGTTAAGTACTAGGTAAGCTGACAAACCCCCATAGCCTCCAGCAGTGCCAACCAATCCCCACCTCTTGCCCTCAGTGCAGCACCAGACACAAAGGTTTCACATTGGCTTCAGAGAAACATCAGTTGTTTAAATCAGTTATTTAAATAAATAGGTAAAATTAAATAGGTAAAAAGTCAGGGCTAGGAGCCACTAGCACAAGAAGCCAGAGACAATGTCCCTGCTACCCTAGGAGCAGAACTCAAATGTAAAATAAAGGAAAAAAATTAAAATGATAGGCAGAAAACAAAAAAATAAAGAATCTGACCATAGAAAGTGATTATGTGATAGAGAAGACCAAGACACAAACTCAGAAGAGGACAACAATGTCAAACACCTTTGGGCAACCCTCCCAAAGAAAAACAGGTAGCTGTCTCAAGCCCAGAAAGATCTCATGGAAGAGCTCAAAAATGAGCTTAAAAACATATAAAAGAGTTAGAAGAAAAATTGGGAAAATAAATGAGTGATGCAACAGAATTATGGGGAAAAGAGTCAACATCTTAGAAAACTGCTTTAAAAAGTAGAAATGGCCAAATGGAAAAGGAAATACAAAAATTCACTAAAGAAAGCAATTCCTTAAAGAGTACAAAAGCTAATTGAAGAAAATACCTCCTTCAAAGTTAGAATTGGGCAAGTGGAAGCTAATGACTATGTCAGACATCATGAATACATCAAACTTAAAAAAAAGATAAAAATGTACAAGACTTCAAAGGGAAAACAACTGATCTAGAAAACAGATTGAGGAGATACAATATCAGAATCCTTGGCCTACCTGAAAGTTATAATCAAAACAAAGACCTAAACAACATCTTTTTAGAAATTATCAAGGAAAACTGGAGCTAGGGAGACACCATGTCTGTCCTGGAGCTAGGGAGCAAAATTGATATGGAAAGAATCCACTGATCTGAGTAGGAAAGAGACCCCAAAATAAAACCCCTAATGAAAATCATAGCAAAATTTCAGAACTATCAGGTCAATAAAATATTACAAGTAGCCAGAAAGAAACAATTCAAATACTGGGGAGTCATGATTAAGATCACATAGGACCTGTCAGCTGCAACGTTAAAGGATCTGACGACATGGAACAGGAAATTCTGGGGGGCAAAGGAATTAAGACAACAACCAAGAATCAATTACTGAGAAAAAATAAACATAATCCATCAAAGGGGAAAATGGTCATTCAATTAAATAGAATAATTTCAAGCCTTTAAGGCAGAAGACCAGAAATAAACCAAAAATTTGACTTCCAATATCAAGGCCCTAGAAAAGAATAAACAGGTAAAAAGGGAAAATAAAACACAAAGATTCAATAGAGCTAAAATGTTTAAATTGCTACACAGGAAGATTATACTTATAACTCTTAAAATTGTATTATTAAGTACAGATAGAAGGAAAAAAACAGAGACAGATGGTACAGGTATAAGGTTAATTTTAAGGGATGACATAAAAATAAGTGATGAGAAAAGAGGAGTACAGAAGGGAGAAGAGACAGAAGGAGGCAGATTATCTCACATAAAGAGGCTAGAAAGACATTTTACAGTGGAGGGGATGATGGGAGGATGGGCAATGGGAAGCACTTGAACCTTACTCTCATCAATATTGACTAAAAGGTAGGGAATAATACACATAATCAGTTGAGTGTAGAAATCTATATTACCCAACAGGGAACTAGGAGGGGAGGAGATAAACAAAGGAGTGGGGTGGAAACTGGCATAAATCAGGGCAGATCAGGAGAAGTGGTAGGCAGAAGAAAAACACTGGTGAGGTGGAAAAGAATGAAAAGAGGGAGAGGAGAAACAGATGGAACAATAGAAAGGAGGGACATACACAGGTAGCATTCATGACTGTGAATATGAATGAGAAGCAGATACCAGAGCAGAAGAAAACCAGAATCCTACTATATGTTGCTTATAAGAAATACACCTGAAGCAGAGAGACACAAGCAGAGTAAAGCTAAGGGAGTGCAGCAGAATCTATTATGCTTTAACTGAAGTAAAACACACACACACACACAATAGCAATCCTCATCTTAGGCAAAGTTAAAACAAAAATAGACCTAATTAAAAGAGGAGCAAGGAATAGTCTACCTGTCAGATCTATGGTGAGGGGAAGAATTCATGACCAAGTAAAAGATAAGAAGCATTCCAAAATGTAGAACAAATAATTTTGATCATATCAAATTGAAAAGCTTTTGTATAAACAAAACCAATGCAACCAAGATTAGAATGAAAGTAGAAAGCTGGGAATCAATCTTTATAGCAAATGTCATTGGTACAGGCCTTGTTTCCCAAATATATACAGAACTAAGTCAAAATTATGAGAATACAAGTCATTCCTCAACTGACAAATGATCAAAGGATATGAACAGGCAGTTTTCAGATGAAGAAATCAAAGATAAATAGTCATTATGAAAGAAGTGCTCTAAATCACTTTTGATTAGAGAAATGCAAATTAAAACAACTCTAAAATACCACCTCACACCAATCAGATTGACTAACAAGACAGAAAAGGAAAATGATAATGCTTGAAGAGGATGTGGGAAAATTGGGACACTAATATACTTTAGGTGGAGGTGTGAACCAATACAACTACTCTGAAGAACAATTTGCAACTATGCCCAAAGAATGACTAAACTGTATATACCCTTTGATCCAGCAATATCACTACTAGGTATGTATTGATTGGGTAGGATGTGCAAAAATATTCATAGCAGCACTTTTCATAGTGGCATACTAGAAACTGAGGGGATTATCTATCAGTTGGGAAATGATTGAATAAGCTATGGCATTTGAATCTAATGAAATACTGTTATGCAATATTAAATGAATAGGCAGGTTTTAGAAAAAATCTGGAAAGACATGTATGAACTGATGCAAAGTGAAATGAGCAGAACCAGGAAAACATTGTTCACAATATCAGTTACATCTTGTGGTAATCAACTAGACTCAGCTTTTCTCAGCAACCCAATGGTCCAAAACTAGTATGAATAACTCATGGAGGAAAAGAACTGATGGACTCCAGCATACAGATTAAAGCATATTTTTTCACTTTATTCTTTCTCATGATTTTATTTCCTTTTGATCTGTTTCTTCTTCCACAACTGTAACACATATGGAAATACATGATAACACATATATAAACTCTATCAAACTTCCTTCTATCTTTGCAAGGGAGGAGGGAAGGAGGGAGAAACATTTGGAACTCAAAATCTTGTAAAAATGAATGCTAAAAAATTTCTTGATATGCAATTTGGGGAAAAAGCAAAATAAAAAATTAAATAAGACAATGAAGTTCAACACATCAATTGATTCTTCTTTTTATGAAAGTTTTCTCTGTAGCATGCAATACTGTTTGATAGCATTTTACCCACAGTAGACCTTCTTTCAAAATTGGAATCAATCCGTGCCACTGCTTTATCAAGTAAGTCTACCTAAATCTCTACAATATTCTTCAATATTGTTGTGCCTCAGATAAAAGGAGGCCTTAGGTGAAGGAGGGAGATGGAAAATGGTGGCTTGGTGGAGCAGTCAGAAGACATACAACAGTTTGCAATTAAGTTCACCAACCTATGTGGCTTTGATCCACAGTGCCCCAAAACGATTAAAATAATAACATCAAAGGTTGTTCAAAAGTTGTCAAAGGTTGATCACAGATCACCATAACAGATATAAAAATAATTAAAACATTTGAAATATTTAGGGAAATATCAAGATATGAAAAAGAGACACAATGTTAGCAAATGTTGTTGGAAAAAGTGTGCCTATAGACCTGAACCACACAGGGTTACCCCAAACCTCCAATTTTTAAACTAACAAACAAAAATCTGTAAAGTACAATGAAACAAAGTGCAACAAAAAGGCATGTCTGTATTGCAGTACTCATAATAAGTGTTTGCAAGGAGGCCACCATGAAAATAAGCATAGATTAAGATTAAATACCTGGAGCAAAGACTGACAAGTTAAAGAAGTTTTAGTAAGAGTGTGAAAAGTTTTTTTCAAAGAAAATTAAAATATGATTTTATAGCTGGTGGTTTCTGAGCAGAGGTCAGCATAGATGATGATGATGATGAAAAGAAATATGTTGGGGGAAAAATGATCATGGAAAAGGAATGAGAGATGTATTAAGACTGATAAACTATGAAGAAGTCATTAAAAATATCACAAATATTTTTGGGGAAGAAATAAATGTTAATATACATAGCAAACACCAAATATTTCACAAAAATGAAGCAGATTACATTTTGACAGGAAAAATGTATCTTTAGCATAGGACTCACTTTTGCATTAGCTATGTTTGTACAATCAGAACATCAAGTTGTTAAATAACAAAATGTGTATAAATTTAGAAAAAATAAAATGAAAAACAAGAGCACGCAATTGGAACAATTCAATCTTAACTAAGTTAAATAAGGTGTTGATAACAAAAATGGGTAATGGACACAAGAAAGTACATAGATATAAATTTTAATTTCATATAGAAGTTTAATAAATGTAAATCAATAGCCATAAGAAAAATGTCTAAAGAAACTTTAAAAAAATACCTTAGTCAACAAATACTTGACTTACTGTAATGCGAATGTAAATTTTAAAGATCTTCCCTGCCCCTAGGCTAAAGTGCACCAGAAGCCTGGGGAGGGAGGCTTGTTTTTCAGAAGATACTTTTTGATTGGCCAGTGGGTCAAAAAGGTTGTTACATTCTCTGAGCCAGGAGAAGTCTATATAAGCACTGATGTGTAGCTTTGTTTTGGGACTCACTTTGAGAAGTGTTCTGTGATTTGATCTGAGTTCTGGGAAGCCGTTGTTGAGAGTCCCCCGGCTTTGAAAAACCCAAAATGTGGAAACCCAGATGTTGACTGGGTATGGATGTAATGGTTGGACAATTTGGAAATCTGTCTACTTGATGTTTCTGTCTTGATAATTATGCCTGTATACTTTGAGGTTCAGGGTGCTGACCTTTTCACCTGAACAAGGTAAACGATATATGTCTGACTGATTAAAGTAAGCTCGTTAACCCATTTTGAGTTGCTTTCCTTTAACAAAGCAGATCCAAGAACCTGTGTGAGCAGGCACCTTGGGGACACTGGGGTGCTTGCTGCTACACTTACTTTCCTTTTTTTTTTGCCTTTTTTTGGAGGGTAATTGGAGTTAAGTGACTTGCCCAAGGTCACATGGCTAGTTTTTGTATTAAGTGTCTGAGGCCGGATTTTGATTTACTTTCCAAGCATAGAGGGATGTCAGCCCACAGGCAATATCTCTTTAGAATAAAAATTTAATTACATAATCTTATGAGAAAGAATGTTTGAAGATACTTTGAAAGTACTATTATCAAACAAAAGAGTAAAAAGATGTAAAGATTAATATCAGTTTAAAGAAAATTTTCTTAAATAGTCAACTAAGCTAAGTTATCCCATGAGCATTTAAGGATAAAATTTAAGAAGAATAACAAATAGAAGACAAAAAAAGATCTGCAAAGGCAGTATTTTTTCACCATCAAAGGGAGCAAAACAATTACACTTGAATTCAACATTACAGTTGCAGTTACTCTTATAAAGGAAATGGTATAAAAGGAACACAGATGGGAAAGGCACTTGGATAAGAACAAGTGCATACAGAGTAGATGTGCTGGAGGCAACAAAATTGTGAGGGCATGAGGTATTAAATCACAAGATATGTAAAGCTGGGAAAGTTACTAAAGCCATAAAAAAAACTCTCAGACCTTATTAATATAAACAAAAAGGGACAGAGAAAACTTCAACAATACTTGACCAACATATTTATCTTATTGTTTATATGAAAAAACTTTATGAGAATCACCTTTACTCATGTCTTAAAGGGTATCATTTATAAGAATAATAGTTGAGCATAAGCAGATTTTTGCAAATAACATGTCATAGCAGACCATAGCTTTTTATCAAATAATTAACTGAAATAAGTAGAAGATGCAAGCTCCCTTGTATAAAATACAAGATGCTTATTGTTTGTGGATTTTAGGAGGAAAAGGCATTTGATTTGACAGAGGAAAATGTTGCCTTAAGGACTCTATTGTCTCTCATGTATATATCAAGAGTGTCTTCCATGTGTATAAAAATATGTGTAAATTCTTGGAACAGTATAATAGCAGGAGCAGGGCATTATTTTTGATGATACTCTAATGAAAACTATCAGGAAAGGCATAAAGCACTGGAACATATAAAGTTGTTTACCACAAGGATAGAGAAAAACTATGTTGGAGATGAATTCCCTATGGGTGATGAGATTCGTCAAATCTTTCTGTTTATGAATGATATTGTTGTAACATCTATGGTTACAACAAGTTATGAAATATTGTGGAATCTCTTAGAAGATTTCCATTACCACTCAAAAGGATTTGGCCTTATCATTCACATAGGAAAAGCTAATGAAAAACATCCCAGATTAGAATAAGAAGATAGAAGGACTGCCTATAATGTCTGTCCATATGTTATAGACATAGATGTTATATAGATATGGATCAGAGCTCTTTTATCTGTTTTTTTGTCATGGACCCCATTGGAAGTCTCATAAAACCCATAGTCCATTTAGAATAATTTTAAGGCCTAAAATAAAATGCATAAGATTACAAATGAAACCAATTAATTAAAATAGTTATTTTAAAAATAAGTTTATGTACCCTAAGTTAAGAAGATTTGCTAAAGATATATAAATGCTAGACATTATAAATGGATAAGTTAGACCCTGAAATTCTCCTAGACATAAGAGGAAAGAAGGCTTGATTACTTTAAGGTTATTAGAAATTTTCTTTAATAACCCTTAACCTTGCACCCACCCAGAAACACCTGGCCGTGTAACCTTGAGCAAGTTACTTAACTCCAATTGCTTAGGGGCGGCCAGGTGGCTCAGTGAGCAAGAGCACCGGCTCCAGTGTCGGGATGACCTGGATCAAATCCAGGCTTGGATACTCAGCACCACACCCAGAAATAACTGGCCATGTAACCTTGAGCAAGTTACTTAACCCTGATTGCTTAAAAAAAAATAAATAACCCTTAACCTCTTCCACAAAGGAAGGTTCATATTCATTAAAAGCCAGTATTCTACTATTTTTGTATGACTCCAAGGAATAAAACACAACAATCTCTGAGGAATTAAAAATGAATATCACAAATGCAGCCATGCAGAGGAACAAGGTAGATATGAGGAGCCTATACCATATAACAAATAAGGAACTTGGAAGAAGAACTGGAACAAAGTATGACAGACACATATGTGAATCAAAAGGATGGTGGGTTGTTCAGTCAGTCAGCAGCTTCTACTATATATCAGCCATTGTGCTAAGACCTAAAGAAACAAAGGCCAAAAAAAACACAAAAAATCCCATTCTTAAGGAGTGCACAGCCTAATTGGGAAGGAAACATGCAAACAATTATGTGCAAATAAGGTGTGTGTGCATGTGTATGTGTGTGAGTACCTGTGTGTGGTGTGTCTGTGTGCGCACATGTGCATGTAGATAGTCAATAGACATGAGGCTGGCATGTGGCGAGAGGAAAGGATAAGAGACAGAAAACCGAAGTGCAACATTGGTGTCCTTGTGATATTAAGGGAAAACAAATGAAACTCTTATGTCTAATTTTTGGGAGGACATGAAATGAATTGCATGGAATGGGAAGGCATAAATGGGTAGTGATCTACATCATGTCCCTTCACTGAGGGAAACATCCAATATGATGACCTCAGGATCTATTTAAATATTTTCAGAATTTTGGAAAATGTTTTGCTTTTGACAATTTTTCTTATTATACTTACTTATACTTTTAAACTTTTATATAATAAAAAGTCTATTCTGTACTTATAAAATCACCTCTATCACTTTTTTAGTTAAGAATTCCCTGCATAGACATAGGTTTGAAAGGTACTGGAATATCTAATTGTGCTAAATCTTCTATTGTATGCACATTGGCCCCCTCACTGATTATAAGTTCCTACATGATAAGGACTGTGTAATATATTCTTTTTTACTTTATCTTCCATAGTACTGGGCCCATAATAGGCACTCTATTAACACTTTTGATTAGTTACTTATGTACTTTGTAAAGCAATCCATATTCTGTACATAACTTCCATTAGACTTTCTATTATGGCTCTGGATTAGGTGTTTATTTCAAATAATATGACATCCTCTAGATGATAAAAGAATAAATGTTTACATGGTTCTTCCTGCTCCATGAGCATCACATTGATTATTTTAATTACTTTCAAAAGAATCCAGGCAGTGTTTACCACAAAGTAATATAACTAAAAAGATTCCAGCAATCTCAATGCCAATTTAATATAGGGTCATACTAAATGACAAACTATATACTATACGCTAACACACCACAACATGAAAGCTTCATAAGTTTTTCATATTAGATAGATGGTCATAATCACCATCAATATAGACTGATAATCAGATTTCAAGCAGGAAAGAAAGCAAGAGGGAAAGGAAGAAGAGGGGAAAGAGAATGAAGAAGAGGGAGAAGAGAAAGATGCCCTGATCTCTTTCAAGTCAGTCACCCAAAAGTATAATTTGGTTTATACTTTTCTTTTTAATAAGCAAAGTGCATTAGCCACTGAAATAATATCCAAGATTCTATTCAAGGAGGCACAATGTTTAAGAGAAAACTCAGCATTACAGGGGTCATTGAATCAGCAATATAAACAGACTTCTTAGTAAGATATAGCCTTATTTGTATCACACAATATTACTCACATAAGTCTTAGCTAGAAATTCCTCTCTAGAATAATCGATATTCAATACAGTTGTAATAATGTAAGCTAGGCAGGAAAGAATTTTCATAAACGTTCTGCAAAAGTCTATTGGACAAATTGTCCCATTTGCCTTTTGCATTAGTTTGCTTCAAAGTAATTTACTTTACCCAGTTGCTCTTTGTTTCTTAACAAAATTTATAGTCACCAGAGTTCAGTTGTTTCATGCCCTGGATAGTCATCACAGTGAATGTCTTCATCTTTCTTTACAGAACATTTTAAATTCATTTTGCTTCCTTCACAATTTTTCGAAGCTAGCAATATTAATGCTTGACAATAAGTATGTTAAATCTGAACATCCATTTACTGCCTCTGAAATGAGGCTGTCACACAAGCAAAATTCAAAGGCCTTTGGTAGACAAGGACAAACTAAAAAAAAAAACACATTATATGCTTTCACCTGGGGGAGGTCCACATGTCAGTAAGTCTCCTTCCAGGAGACAAACTCTTTTGGGAACACAAGACATTTTTTTTCTTTCTTATAGATGGCATATAGTCTCTATCTTTCAATCAGATTCTTATTGATATCTGTATAGGCACTTTTAATTCAGTTAGCTAGAGAAAGAACTAGGACAAAAATTAGAAAAAATTGATTAGAAAAGTGGTTGGTGGAAAGTGTTGTAACTTTAAGGAAGGTGCAGAAACAAGTCATTAGTGAGTTTTTTTTTTTGAATAGCACACTATTAGAAATAATTAAAGGCCGCAATAATTGCACATGTATCAACTTAAGACACTCATAATTGGTCATGGCTTTAAATATATCTATTATTGTTTGAAAGAGTTCTTGTTGAAGGATCCCCATGGTTGATAAAACTCTAAAATCAATTTTATCTATTTCAGATTTTTTAAAAAGACTAAGTCAGAGACTTGAAAAGATCTATTCATCTAAGCAAAAGCGGCTACAGGGTCGCATCTTAGCAAAGTATTAACCATGTAATAAATTACATACTACAATAAAATACATTTATCTGGTTGATGTTGACATTATATATACTAATCTCCCTGGTAATAAACTTGTATCACAAGTTACCTAGAGCCAGAAAATGTTAATTATATTAGTAATGGGATGTTGCTGGAACACTTGTTTTCCCTTCTTGCCTGCAAGTAGAAGATGTATTTTGACATTGATGTATATATCTGGCTGGAAATGGGCAATGACTATTTTGATACCACCTACACAAGAATGTAATCATTTTTTACTGCAAAGCTATAATTTCATGAGATATTGTTCTCAAAGAGTCCCAGAGTGAAATTCTATATTTGGGTTTATCCAAAGAACTAATCCTGACATCATTAGTTTGTTTCATTATTTTTACTATTTAATATTCATATTAACATGAAATTTGCCTACATTAATTTATGGACTTTGTTCTCCAATGTTTTCCTTCTGCAGAGAAAATATTTCAAGCATTTTCTATTTCTATGTGACTTTTCCCAACAGGTACATAAAAAATAGTTTTCCCTTCTCCACACACACACACACAAACACACACACACACACAAACTGGAAAACAAAGGAAAAAGAAAAAGAGCATCAAAGGAAAATAAAATTATTGTAGCAATATGCACAAACAAATCAAATCCCAATGTTGGCCATATTCAAATGTATGCTCATTTAGCATAGCATGAAGAATTAAATGGCTTGATCCTTCATTAGTTCTTTGGATATTTTTTTTTTATCATTCAGTGCATCAGAGTCCATAAGACTTTCAAAATTGTTCATTTTGACAATGTTGTTATTACAATATAAATTGTTCCCCTGGCTCTGCTCACTTCAGTCTCTTTCAGTTAGTAGAATCTTCTCAAGTTTCTTTACAAAGATCTTTTTCTTCTTTTAATACAGCACATTCATGTATCACTTTTACCATCTTCTTATAACATAACATGCCATCTGTTCAGACATTCCCCAATTGATGGACACCTAATTTGTATTTTTTTGCCACTACCAAAAGACCTACCACAAATATATGTGTACATATGGGGCCTTTTCCTTTTGCTTTGATTTCTATTGTGCATATTCCTAATTATGATCATGCTAGATTAAAGTATATGTATAATTTAGTGAATATAGGAGCAGAGTTCCAAATTGCTTTAAAAAAAATCTGTCGTACTGACTTAAAACTTTAGCAAGATTTCATCAATGTGCCTATTTTCCCACATCCCCTCCAATATTTGTCATTTTTTTCCTTTTTTGGGGGGGGGTCAATTTTCAAACCTATAAGAATGCGGTGCAGCCTCAGAATTGTTTTGATTTATATATCCCAAATTAGTAGTTTGAAGCATTTTTTCACATGGCTTGAATTTTCTCTTGAGAATCGACTGGCCAATGGTCCTTATTTTTTATAAATTCAAATCAATTCCTTATAAATCTCGGATAAGAAACTTCTGTCAGAGAATCTTACTACAAAGATTTTCCCCCAATTAATTGTTTTCTATTAACCTTAGCTTCATTAGATTTATTTGTGTGAAAACTGCAAAAAAAAAAATTATGTAATATAAAGTATCAATTTTATTTTCTATTATTGTCTATCCTTTATTTGGTAATAAGTCCCCTCCCAATTCTTAAATCTAAAGTGAAATTTCTTCCTTGTCCTGCTAATTTATTTCTAATAAAACCTGTTACCTCTAGTTTATTTATCCATTTGGAAATCATCTTAGTATATGGTGGAAGGTGTTGAACTGAACCCAATTTTTGCCGGAATGAAATTAAATTTACCCAGCAGTTTTGTTGTTGTTTTTTTTTTTTTTTTGTCATTGTTAGCTGAATAGCAAATCCTTATCCTAGTAGCTATCGTGCTCGAAGTTGTCCAACGCTAGACTACTAGATCCATTTGTTTATAGTGTGTACTTCTCTTCCACTGAATGGCATATCTATTTTTAAATTTAAACATTTTTATTTTTTTATTTATTTTTATTTAGTATTTTATTTTTCCAAGTTACGTGTAAAAATAATTTTAGCATTTGTTTTTTTTTTAACTTTGAGTTCCAAATTCTCTCCCTTCCTCCCTTCTCACATTCCTCCTCCCCCAATTGAGGAAGCAAGAAATTCAATATAGGTTATACAGGTGTAGTCATACAGAACACATCCATAATAGTCATGTGAAAGAAAACAGACAAAAAGCATACAATGAGAAAAATTAAGAAAGTAAAATAAAAAGTATGCTTCAATCTGTATTCAGGCACCATCAGCACTTTGGGGATGGATAGTATTTTCATAGTAAATCCTTCAGAATTGTTGTGGATCATTGAATTACTTAGAATACCTAAGTCATTCACAACTGATCATCTTAAAATATTTATTTTAATTTGTATATTGAATATTTCACTTTTCATCAGTTCATGTAAGTCATTCCAGGTTTTTTCTTAGAGCACCCTGTTCATCATTTCTTATAATATAATAGTATTGCATCATAATCACATATCATAACTTGTTCAGCCATTCTCCAATTTCTAATTCTTTGTCCTCAGGAAAAAAAAAGTTGTTATAAATATTTTTGTACATATGGATCCTTTTAATTATTTTTAAAATCTCTTTTGGGACGTAGACCTACTAGTTGTATTGCTAGGTCAAAGGGTATGCATAGTTTTATAACCTTTTGGTCATAGTTTCTAATTGCTCTATAGAATGGTTTAATCAATCCACAGCTCTGACAAGAGTACATTAATGTCTCATTTTCCCCATATCCCCTCCAATATTTTTCATTTACTTTTTATTTCCTAGGAAATCCTGTGAAATTTTTAATGTTCCCCAAATTAATTTTACTATTTTTTATTTCTATGAAGTAATCCTTTGACCTTGGGATACTTGAACTCCGTACAGGCATCACTAGTCCTGAATGTATATGTAGACACTTGGCCCCTTCCTTTAAGACTTCAGGTGCAATAGCTCACTAAAGTTTGAAACTCTAGTCATCTGACCACATGAAATCCAAGTTAGTCATTCATTTTAATTATGTTGAAAGACTTATGTCCTCCCTGGGCCAGGGATTCTTAAACCTTTAACATGTTCATGTGTGTTTTAATGTCATCCTCATTTCTCACCCGACTATACTCCTTTGGTACTTCTCCATCATCTCTCAGTAAGCTCATTATTGTCATATGCTTGTCATCCCATAATTTCCCATTAGCCTCATGCTTCACCTCATCACTATCCTCGACTTCTCTTGGAGGGTGGGACCATGAACTCAAAATCTACACATGAGGAGAGAGTTCTATTCAGATATCTCCTTATTTCTCACCTGGCAACACCATTTTGGAAATTCTCTGACTGACTTCTGTAATACCACCTCATCAGTTACCTTTTTCTGCTCCTTCACCCCTTAGCCCCCTCCAGTTTCAATTTCCTATTGTGTTTTTGTCCTTTTGAATTAGCTTGTAAATTCCTGGAGATCAGGTACTGTCTCTCTTTTCCTATATTTGTATCCCCTGTACCTGGCACATACTAGGCATCTAATTAAGGTTTATTGACTGTTGAGCCCCATTGGCAAGATGGTGAGCCCAATCTGTCCATCTCAGAATATATTTTCTAAATGTATAAAACAAAACATGGGAGAAAATATATTGCAATGCAGTTATAAATATATATTGAAAACAAGTTCATAAACTCCCAAGTTAATGACAACAGCCCTAGACCCTCTTTACTCAACTTGATATTATATTGTCTAAGTCCTACTGATTCTTTTTAACCCTTCTGGTCTTATGATTAGGACACAAACAAACTAGTATCTTTGCTCATAGGCCTTTCCTTGACTGATTTTTTTCATCTCCCAGTTCTTTTGTAGGCAATAAATCCATGATGTTCCCTGCCTATTAAGCTTTTGCCTCAGTCAAATACTGGCCAATTATGAAAATAGTCATCAGTCTACGTGTCCATCAACACAAAGGTAAGTTAGTGCAGACAGTAGAAAGGGATGACCATATTTTGAAAGATGGGCTTTTCATCACAAAGAGTAACTGAGTGATATACAAAGTGATTAAGTAAGGACTGTAATAAAATAAGGTAATTGATATAAAAATGTTTTGCAAGTGTAAAGTGCTATATGAATGCAAGCTATCATTATTCCTGATGTTTAGAGCAATAGATTGTACCTTCTTTATTTTATAGAAATATTTGTCAGGTTTCCTGATGCAGATGATAAAGAAATGGGGCTAATACTGCCACAATTTTAAAAAGAATTTGATTATTGGTTTGTAGGTCTCTGAAGAGCCCCATCTTCTTTTAGTGAAAAATTAATTAAACACTTGAATTTTTGTTCACTTAGCTCATTGAAGAGATACAATATATATATATTTTTACTTTTCTGAATGTATGTAAGATCATTATAACATTTTAGGGTCTTTTTTATGACTCATATTCCCACTCAATATTTTTCAATAGTTATTGGATTATAGGATTATAAATGTAGAACTGGAGGCATCTCCAAAAGTCATTTAGTCCAACATACTTATTTTATAAATGAGAAAACTTTGACCCAGGAAACACATGATTTGAACCCATGACATCTGATTCTAGAGTAATTTTTTAAAAGAATGCTGTTTTCCCTTCTCCAAACACTATGAATTTTCTGTCTCCTCTTCCATCTCCCCTTTATTTCCTTTGTTTAGGTTGGTGGATTTTTAATTTTTTAAATTTTTTTCAAAGTAATCCTCACCCTCCTACTTCATTAAATTTCCCCTTTTGACAAAGAAAAATATTATGTAAAATTGTCTAACAAGGTAAATGGTATTCATAATAGTTTCTTACATTTCATGTAATGAAGGAGAAGATATATTCAAATTCTTTTTTCTAGGACCTTCATTGGTTTTTCCATTACTCAGAGTTCAACTTCCTTTTAGTGATCCTTTCAATGTTGTCATTGTATATGTTGTTCATATGGTTCTTCTGATTTTACTCTACATCAGTTCATGGAAATCTTCCTTTTTTTCTATTCCCTATTTGTCATATCTTACTAGAAAATAGTCTTCCTTTACATTCATCAAACACTATTTTCAGCCATCAGTAAATTAGCACCTACTTTATTGCTACTTCTTTGCTAACACAAAGAAGGTTGCTATAAAATTTTTAGTATGCAATAGACCTTTGCACATCATAGGGTATATGTCCAAGTAATGGGATTTCAGGATCCAAAGAGCAGAAATCTTGTGGAGTGCTGGGCTTGGAGTCAGGAAGACTAAAATTCAAATCCTGCTTCATTCAATTAAAAGCTTGTGATGACGGCCAAGACATCATTGTGCCTCAGTCTTATCATCTGTAAAATGAAGGTGTTGAAGTGAATGTCCTCTAAGGTTCCCTTCATCTCTAAACCTTTGATCCTATGACTACTGTTCCTTCATAACTCCAAATTAAAATATGGAAGGTGTGTATCACTTCACAGATCCACAAATACTGCATCAATGGACCTGTATTCCCCAAAACATTCTATCATTGATTCTTCTAATATTTTGTTATTTTTGCTAACTTATGAAACCATAGAGCTGTTTTAATATGCATTTCTCTTACCCTTGGTGCTGTGGATTTTTTTTTTATGAAGTCATTCATAGTTAGTGAATCTTTTTAAAAACATTGTTCTTATCATTTGATGACTTATTTATTTGAGAACTTCCCTTGTTGCCACACATTTGTGTTAATTTTGTATATGTACGTATGTGTATATGTATATATATATGTATTATACATCACCAATAAATTATAATATATTATAATTTTTAGGTCTTATATGATACAACTTTAATGAAAATTGCAGAAAAGCTCTCTTACTAGGAGTTTGTTCACCCATCCTTTCTCTATTCCCATGTATTTTCAATGCCTTCTTTAATTAAGAATCCTTTTTAAATTTATGATTAATGCCACAATATCCCTGATCTTTTATATTTGGGTTAAGTATTCCTTTTTATATATGTTGTGTTATATGAGGCAAGATATTAATCTAATTTTAACTTCAACTAACCTGCTTTCTAGTAGTTACGCTCCCCAGAGGTATATATATATAAGGGGAGTCCTCCTAGTTCATTGGCTTATCCTCTTCATTTTCTTAATGTAAACCCAATCATTTTAACCAGAAAAAGAAAATCACTCAAAGAAGTGTTTCCCACCAGTCACCAGTTAGTTGACGTTTTTGTGATATTAAAAACAAAAAAGGTCAATGAACAAAAAATGAACTGTATGAAGACATACTTAATTATTTTTTCAAATGATTGTATTTGTTTCTTTACAGGTTTGGGGAAGCTGCAGTCTTGATGCCACATGTGGTCCTCTCGGTCCTCAAATATGGCTTTTGACTAACTCCAAACTTCAAATTTGTTGTGTGCAGTTTGGAGTCAATCAAAAGGCCAACAATGAGGACTTTGAGGGCCAAATGTGGCCTCAAGGCTACAGCTTCCCCACCTATGTAACTAGTCTATTCTTACCCATGGATCCTTCCTTATAACAAAGAATCCCTCCCACACCACTTCTTCCCCAACTCTTTCTGCAGAAGATCATGCCTTGTAATTCACTGTGAAAAATAGGAGCAATTCACTATGAGTTCCCTCTTACCCCTTATTCTACATCTAAAAACATCTTGGTATTGTCCTCCATGCTCTTTTCTTTATTTTAGTGTTTGATGAAAATAATGGGCTTTCTCTTTACCAAGACCAACCCTTCTACTTGTATTAATTTCTTCCCAGTTCCTCCTATAGATTAGGCCCTCAATTATCTCTTTTTACATATAATCTCTTTCCATATCTATTGGCTCACTTTTTGTTGGCCACAAACATTCTCAGGACTCCCTTATCCTTAAAAACTCTCTCTAGCACATGGAAAGTGGTAAAGGCAGGGTTCTTGCAAAGGTGAGAGAGCAAACTTAGCCTTTCTTCATTTTTACAATTCCCTCATCATGTAGAATGATTTCAGAAAAACCTGGGAAAACTTACATGAAATGCTACAGAGTAAACAAAGCCGCAGCATTGTACACAGCAACAGCAAAATTGTACGATTAACAACTGTGAATGACTTACTTATTCTCAGCAATACAATGATCCAAGAAAATCCTAATGGATTTATGATGAAAAAATGCTATCTACCTCCCCAGAAAGAACTGATAACATCTGAATACAGATTGAAGCATACTATTTTTTCACTTTGTTTCTCTCTCTTTTTTTCTTTCACAAAGTGACTAATATGGAAATGTTTTACATCACTGCACATTATATAACCTATATCACATTGGTTGCCATCTCAGTGAGGGGAGAGGGCAGGTGGTGACAGAATTTGCAACTCAAAACTAAAAAAAACAAAAAATAATCAATGAACATTAAAAGTTATTTTGCATGTAATTGAGGAAAGATAAAACATATTAAAATGAGATAAATTCCCTTGTGTCATTGAAAGGTTATTTAGTTCTTTCTTGATGGGTTCTCTTTTGCAGATATAGATTTGCCACATCTCACTTCTCATTTTTTTCTCTACTGTGCACAGCCACAAATGTGCTGGTTGCCAACATGAAAATTAAAGTGAGGTTACTAATAAAATCATGGAAATGCTTGAAGTCCCAGAAGTTAAAAGCATGAATGCTAAGAATTGACTATATATTTTCCCAAAACTCCACCTCTCTCCTGAATTCTGCTGTAAGGGTACCACTCTTCTTCTAATCACCCAGGTTCATAACCATGGTGTCAAACTTGATTCCTCTTTTACTTGGGCCATATATCTAATCTGTTGCCTACTCTTCTAATTCCACTCTTTACAACACTTGGTTTTGTATCAATTCATAAGGGCTTTGTCATTTCTCTGAGTTCCTCTTATTTGTTAGTTCTAATAATGTAAGTAGTAACCCATGACATTCATAAACCATATTGTTTGCAGTCATTCTCTAATCAATGTGAAAACTCCATTTTTTTTCTTGCACAATATGAAGGCATCTTTTAAAAAAGTAATAGCCTCCTGCAAATTTGAAATATATGTACTTGTAAGTTTCTAATTAGTGGGTGTGCTAAATGTGACTTTAATCTTTGTACTTGGGTAATCCCCCAGTGATTAACAACTCACCTTAGCACTAATTAAGACTCTGAACATTGTCTTTCCAGGTTATTCACTGAAGGTCTATGCTAAAGTCTTCAACTCTAGAATGGAAACACTAAAGGAAAGTATACCTATTTGGGGATTATCCAATCAATAATGATGTGCTTAACCACAGACACAATGATGAATTATTATTCAGCAGTATTAATCCATGGTTAGTATGCATAAGAAGATTTTTTGAAAGGGGAAAGGGAGAGTCTGTATGTGGTCTATAACCTTGCTAAGAGCTCTTTATAGAATCACATTAAGACTATAACTCAGCCTTGCCAATTACACTGTAACTATGCCAAAACTCATCCATACCTTTAGCACTTTGTGCCTGGGACTGTGGCAATAAGCTTTAAGAAGGACTTCCTGATAGATTTATAAATCACTAAAGTAGAATCACTTTATCACCACATGAAGCTCAATGTGTCAAGTAGCTGACTTAAAAAAAAAAATAAGACGGAAAACCTTTATGCACAGAGAAAAAGCTAATAAAATGTTATTTTGGTAATCAGAAAATTATTGACCTTAAAAATTATACTTCCTTCTGAAACTTCTATATGTCTTTCTTTTTACCACAATATTTCTGTCTAAAAATTGTGTGGTGTCTATTTTCATATGTAGGCAAACATTTCTTTGAGTTACTACCTTTTCCTATGTAGCACATAGACATGATAAGGATATCAAACTTTTTATTTAAACAATTTATTTTCCTTATGGTGCTATTCATTTATAATATCATATTAATAACTTAGTTTTCACCAAAGGATGTTATAAAAATATATAGTTTTTAAATATAGTGACTCTGGAGTCAGGGGACCTAGGATCAGTTCTTATTTTCTATGTGATTTTGGGAAATCATTTTGTTTCTTTAGGCTTCATTTTCCTTATATATAACATGAGGGAGGGTGTTGGCCAGATGACTCCTGAGGTCCCTTCTAGCTCTAGAGTAATTCTGTGTGCCCATGAGCCCATGATATCTTTTTATTTTTCTTTGTGTGTATGTGTGTCTATGATTTTATTAGGTATTTTCCCTAACTTACCTGCATTGGAAGATTGGGGACAAAAGGGTACAAACTCTCATTAAAGTTACAACAAGGTAATTTAGTTCATTATACAAGTTTTTTTTATGTAAAACTATTAGTACAAGGAACCACATGTACATACAAGGCTTCCAAGTAGGGTCAATACGAACCCAGAAAGATGCATGAGTAACAAAGAATAAAAAAAATAAATAATCACAGTCACCTACCTTCCATTGAAATGATAGAGGCTAGCACCCAGTTCTAGGAATACCATAATAAGGATAGTCTTGCACAGAATTGTGGCATTGGAAACCTAACATCAGCAGCACATTTGGTCCCCAAAAGCACACCCTTAGTTAATAATAGTGCCAAACTCCCATGATGATGATGAAGCCTTCTGAGAGCCAGCAAGTCTGTGTGCAGGGTGGTAGGATTAGGGGAGGCAGACATGGAGAGGTAGGGTGGGTTTTAGAGTAGCCAATACCAATACCTAGCAGCAGCAGCATCTCTTGAGGCAAGGCAATGGCTTCTCTTCTCTATGTTTTTTGATGGTCAAATACACAAGACCCAAGTGAGTCTTAAGAGATTCTCCAGCCCAGATGTTCCCGATATTCTCAACTCAGTATTTTACAATGATGTTGCACTTGATATTTTCCAAAATGATTTCATAGACCTGATTTTTACAAAGGTGATAAACCATAGAAGATAAGGTAGATATTATGCTGATTTTGTGACTTTGTTAATACAGAAGCAGAGTGACATGAGCTGTCCCGCTCACACAGTCAATAACAGTGATGAATCCAAGAAAGTTCATCCAGCTTCCTATAGTTCTGTGACTTCATGATTATAATTCAGGTTTCCTGGTTTCAAGCCAAGGCTCTCTTCACCTATAATCAATCAATCAATTAATCAATAAACATTCATTAGTGCTTGCTGTGCTAAGTACTGGGAATGTAAAGAGAAAAGTAAAATAGCACCTGTCTCCAAGTAGTTTACAATTCTAACTCCAAATAATAACTTGGAGGCCTTTGGAAGAGATAGTCTTTTAAAAACTTTATCAGACGTGGGGAGAAGTTTTCCTCATTTGGGAAATGGCTGGACAAATTATAGCAGATGAAAATATTGGAGTACTATTATGTTATAAAAATGAAGAGACAGTTTCCGAAAACCTTGGGAAGATTTGTAAAAATTGAAGTGCAGTAAGGTAAGCAGAAGTAACAGAACCATTTTGACTGTAATATAAATTTTATAAAAATGAATGATTCTGAAAAACTTTAAAACTCTTCTCAACAAGAGGTACATGATGCCAGAGAACTGATGCTAAAGAATTTTCTCTACCTCAAGATAGTTGATCCACTAACAGAATAAGACATATTTTTAGACACAGCCAAAAGGGAAATTTGTTTTACTTCTTTGTTTGTCATAAGGATTTTATTCTTGGTGGGAAGAGGCATGGAGCAAATGAAAATATAGATGGTTTTAAAATTGAAAAAAATCAACTAAAATTAATTTAATTAAAAAATGTAAAAGCAGGGAGCACCTAGGTGGTGCAGTGAATAGACCACCAGCCCTGGAGTCAGGAGAACTTGAGTTCAAATCCAGTCTCAGACTCTTAACACTTACTAGCTGTGTGAGCTTGGGCAAGTCACAACCCCGATTGCCCTGATTTCCCCCCTCCAAAAAGGAAAAAAAAGCAAAAAATTTAAAATTAGGAGTACCTAAAATGACTCCTCCAAACAGATTTAGACAATGTACCAGACCTAACCTGAAAACCTTGGAACATCCAATGAAAATTTAACAGTGAGTCATTTTTCTAGCCCAAGTCAGCATATGGGAAAGAGAGAGATGTCTGTGTGTACTGGGGACCTAGCCTGGTACAGAGCATGCAGTGGGTGGAAGATGAGAAAGGGCTGTGAACCTGGGCAAGGAGAATCTCAGACCCATACTTGGGCACCCCCAGACCTATACCAGGGTACCATTATGGGGACAGGAATGAATTGGAAGCTTTGTTGCTCACTATCCAGTTCTTAGTCTTAAGGTAGACTTAGAATGGATGAGGAGAGGACCTCACCTTGCCACCCTCCCTTCCTCCAGCAATCTCAGGCCCTAGGAACTATACTAAGAAAGGAGAAAGCAAGCAGCCTGGGTATGACTCATCTCCCAGAAGTAGAGTGGGTTATCAGTTCTGACTTCCAGCCCAATCTAACATATGCAGTGGAATAACCAGGGCTATAATCCCAGACCAAGAGAGAACCTGAAGTTCTATCACTTTGAACCAACAGATCTTCTCAGCTTGTTGACAGTGGCTGATTCCAGCAGCCATTTACTATTGCCCAGAACCAAGGCCAGGTCAGAGATTTGCTGAGCTCAAACCTTCAGGGCAATAATTTGGTGTTGCCCTGTGTCAACTACTTTGGGAACACCAAAAACTAACATGTGCCAAGCCTGAACTATCCCTGTGGTCCTTGAACAACACAACACTCAATACCCCAAGAAATTAGCAATAGGACTAGCCAGAAATTTCCTTCAATAGTGTATATAGCCCAGCCCTAATATCAAGTACAAAATCAGAAATTTGACCAAAAGAAAAATCAAACAAATGAGAATTCCACTGTAAAAAAAATACTGTTATGGTGATAAATATGCTCAAGACACAAACTCAGAACAAAAGAATATCTAAAAAATATTTACAAGCAAAGCCTCAAAGGAAAACAGAGGTTGGCCACAAATTCAACTAAAGTTCCTGGAAAAGGAGAAGAGTTAAAGAGGTTAAAAAATGTCAATAAAATAAGAATACTAGAGGGAAAAAATAGGAGAAGTAATGGGAACTGCAGATCAATGAATTGAAAAGACAGTTAAAAGCTTCACACAACAGATGCAAAACCTTGTCCTAACAACAAACTCCCTGAAAATTAGAATAGGTTAAAGAGAAATCAATGATTCCAGAGACAAGAAGAAACATTAAAAGGAAGTCAAAGGGCTAAAAAAAATAAAGAGAAGAAAATGATAGGTATCATATATTTCTTTAGAATGACATAGAAAATAGATCAAGGAGAAAAAAATAAGAATTATTGGTCTACCAGAACACAATGACCAAAACAAAAACTTATCAAGAGGTCTTAAAAAGCATTCAGTGCACTTAGAACCACAGGGCAAAGTGGGCAAAAAAGAGATTCATTAGTCATTTCTTTAAAGAAACCTCAATATGACAACTCCAGGTAACAAACATTATAGCCACAATCCATATCTTCTAGGTCAAAATAAAAATAATTAAAGAATCCAGAAAGAAAGAAAGAAAATATTATGGAGCCATAGTCAGGATTACCAGTCACTACTATAAAGGAGTAGAAAACTTAAAATGTATTCCAGAAGGCAAAAGATAAAAACTTACAACCAAAAACCACTTAACCTGAAAAAGTGAATATAATCCTACAGGGGGAAAATAGCTCTTAAATTAAATAGAGGATTCCCATGCACTACTGGTGGAAAAAAAAAAAAAAACAGAGCTATATAGGGAAGGGAAAACAAAAGAATCTAGAGAAACATAACAAAGTTAAACATAAAAGAAAAATTATAAAGGACTAAGCATGGATAAACTGTTTTATTTTAATGTGGAGAGATGATAAATTTATACCTCCTGAATCCTTTCATCAGATGTTTAATAGGAGTCTAATTAGATAGAAGGTTTAAGGATAGTTCTCTTATGTCTTCCTGATCTTAAAAGAAGAATGGAAAGGGAAGGGGAAAGGAATGTGTTGTCCAGGTGGGAAGAAGATAAGAGAAAATCATCTCACATCGTCTCAGTTCACAAATAGAAATCAATACAAATAAGGAGGAAGGTTTAAAGGGAGCAATTGACACTATTCTCATCTGAAGCAGTCAAAGGAGAGAAGAATATACACAGAGAGAGTTAGGTACAAAAATACATTTCATTCAACAGGGAAATAGGAGCAGAAAAGGGAGAAAGGGGAATTAGAGGGAAGAAAAAGAGATATATTGGTTTTAGGAGAAAGAAAATCCAAGAATGTACAATTGTTTTATATTTCTTTTTGAGGTAACATAGTATTATAATGTGAGAGAGGATGCATCAATTGGGAAATAGCTAAAGAAGTTATAGTATATAAATATTATATAATACTATTGTTTTGTAAGAAGCAGTGAAGGGGATGGTTTTAGAGAAACTTCTAAAGATTTATAGGAACTGATGCAGAGTGACATGAATAGAGCTAAGCAAACATTTTATACAGCGACAACCATATGGTGAAGACAAAGAACATGAAAAGAATTAAAAATTCTGATGAGTATAATGACCAACTACTATTCAAGAAAACTATTGATGAAATGAACCACTGACTTTCTGACAGAGAAGTAAAGGATTCAGAGAGTAGAATGAAGTATGTATGTGTGTGTTTCTATTTGTATATGTGTATGTATGTATATGCATGTGTGTAAATGACAGAAACTCAATTTGCTTAATTATACATGTTTGTAAAAAAGTTTTTGTTTTTCCATTGTTCTCAATGTAAAGTAGGGGGAAGGAGTGAAGAGTAATTTTTGTTTATTGAAAAAAATAATAAAAAATCATTCAATAAACACTTATTAATCACCTAGCTATATATTGGGATACAAAAACAAAACAAAAAGACAAAAGACTATCTTTGCTCACTATCTAATATAAGAGACAACATGCAAACAACTGTATACAACAAGTTCTTGGGTAGATGATTTAATGATAATGGGAATTTTAAGATCTTCCCTGATTTGAAGATCTCCCCTGCCCCCTAATATGCTGAATGTAATCACTTGGAGTCAGGTGGGAGGAGTTTGCTTAAAGGTGGAAAAGAGCTCACAGGAATCTGGGAGTCAGAGCAATTAGAGCTGGAGAAAGGAAAGGACTAACCCACAGAGACAATTGGGCTTGTGAGTAAATATTTGTGGGAAGGTTAAAGGGTGGTATGGCTCTCTGCTGCATTGTGGTGTATTAACTTCTGGTGTTGGAATTTGGTTTCCTGGTTTCTGAATAAATGTTTTGCTTCTGCCTTCTGTATGGAGAGTCTGTTATATTTTGCAATTGAGCACTATGCTGGCATATTCACAGTCATCATCTGTGCTGTGAATATTGCTTGACACTACATATGACCATCTTCCTGATGAAGGATAAGCCTATTAAGGAGGACTCTGGAAAGAATCTTGCTAGCAATGACTGAAAAAGAACCTACTGTGATATTCACAAGACAATCTATTTCTTTTACCTTTATAGAGTTGGACAATGGAATCTTTGAACTCCTGGGGGATAACCACCTTTTGCCATAAAACCTGGTAAATTTCAGTCAGCTTTTATGCACCCTACCTCCCATCTTATAAATCTCAACTGTAATAGAATCAGCACAAAGTGCTTTGCCACAGGAAAGGAGTCTAACGGTGTTCAAAATCTCTTCCAGTTGTAGAAGGATGAAGTTTCAAGGTTGAGGAAAGGAAATCAGAGAAACCTAATTTGATGGTCTTTGACTTCAGTTTTTTATTTATAGAAGTATGTAGAGAAACATGTGTCAATTATAGAAAAATAAACTGGTCATTTGCCTCAGTCAAAATAGCTAGGAAAGTTGAGGTAGATCAAGGTGCTGAGAGAAAACACACCATCTAACATATGTATATGTTGAGACTCTAAGACAAAAAGAGGCTGTTAGAAATTAGAACTAGAAGACTGAAGCCCAGGGGAAGAGTCTTTGGAAAGCTATGGCAAGGTATATTTTTTCTATTCCAGAAACCATTGAGAAAAGACTGGACTGCATGTCTAGGGAGAGCTAAGATTGTGAGAAATGATAAAGTATCTGAATAGGTCTGAAGCCCAGGAGACAGAAATAGGTACATTAATCAAGCTTGGGTTTCCAAGCCCTGAAGGCTTTAACCCACTTTAAATATAGAAGCAAATAAATATGTCTTTGCTGTCTACAGGGTCAAACTGAAATAGAAACTCAAAAGACCAAAAGGTTGAATATACCCTGCTCTGGTCCTGGTGGAAGTTTTGTTCAAATTCCTTTGATTATAAGCTCCTTGAGGGAAGGGACTACCTTTTGCCTCTTTTGAATCCCCAGCACTTACTATTTATTGATAAAAAAACAAACAAACAAGAAAGGGCTCAAATTCTTCCTGCATTATTACTATACTATGTACCTTCCAAAATCGTACTTTCTGTAGGAGACCTTGGCAGCCTACTCCGTCCCTGCCCCCAGTGCCTTCCCTTTATTTTTTGAATGTGCATGATTATTCAGTGGAGGAGACACACCCCATCAGAATGGGAACTTCTCTTCTTTTGCATGCCAGCAGATTGTACAGGCCTCGCTCAGTCAGCGTTGAATACATTTTGACTAGACTAATCAGTGCTTCTTACACTGTGGGTCACAACCCCATATGGGGCTGCAAATGCAAATTTGGCAGCAGTAAAAGGTTTCTGAATGTGCAATGACCAAAAATTAATTAAAAATCAAATGTGTAATGAATCTGAGGTGTTTCTGGCAGTGCTTACCTGCATTGCATTGTGCAACTTCTCTGCAATCTTGGTTCTGAACAGAAAAACATGCACACTTTGCACCATGCATGCCCTCAGGCCACACGAACACTGAACCTGGAAAAGGGATTGAGAGTGGAAAAAAGTTTTAAGAAGCCCTGTGCTAGCTGACTATTTGACTTTCATTTTACAACCGGCTTCATGTGATCTCTTTGCTCATTTCTGCTTCCTGGCTTCTCTGGATTCCTTCAAGTCCCAGCTGAAATTTCACCTTTAACAGTAGTGGTATCAAACAATGGAGTGTGGACAGAACCAAATTAAAATATGCTTGGGAAATATTTAACAAAATAAATAAAACACAATTGAAAATAAGGTTAATATGTGGTTTTTCTAAATCAACATATGCTTGCAGGAATCCTTATGTACAGTTTAGTGGGTATTTCTGTTTTAGTTTGACACCACTATTCTCCAGGAAGCCTTTCCCAATCTCTGTTAATTTTAGTGGCTCCTCTCTGTGTACTATTTCTAATTTATCCTGTATATAGCTTATTTATACATTTATATATCTACATATCTATATATAGATATGTATACACATACAAACACATACACATATTCACAGTGATAAGGAAAGGTCCTGACACAGAGTAGACACTTAATAAATATTTACTTACTGAATAAAATGAAATAAAATTCTCATCTTAAATTATTTTACTAATAACTTTTAAAAATGTAAATCATCTTTTTTTTTCTCCTGAAATTCTAGCATATTTGAACTTAAAGAACAGGAAATAGTTATCGAACATTCCAAACAGTTCTACCACAGGGTCATTGTGAAAGAAGTAGAAATTATGCTCTCATTTCCTAGAGGCTGGTGCTCTAATGGGGAGATAGTAGAAACAGAAAATGAAATGCATAACATTGTGAAGAAAAAAATGGGCATTCTGAGAAGAATGAATATCATACCAAAGCTAGAAGAGGGAAAGGTCATGTTTTGGATATAGATTTATCTCCCTTGTGGGACATATTCTCTGGTTTGTACTCTGAGCTGAAGGGGGTGGGTTGGGGGCAGTGGTGGAGGGAACAGATGCAAAACCGAGAAAGCAGAAAGCCAACGATTTTTGATTTTATTTTAATGAAACAGTAAATAAAGTAAATAAAATTCCTCTCAGTAAATAAAGAATCTACTGAGATCTATCTGCCAATGAACTTGCATTCTAGAAATATTCACAAGTCAGTATAGTAGTAGAAAGTCAATAAATAAATAAATGAATGAATATCAAAATTTTCTTTTATTGAAGTTTATAGGAGTATTTGGAGAGGAAAAGGTTGAAATAGCAAGACCAGTTAGCTAGGCAGCTATCACAACAATCTGGGTGGAAGAAGAGTAGAGCTCCACCCAGGACTAAGATGTCAATGAGTAGGAAGAAGCTTATTCAAGTAGTGATATAACTTGTTAATATCCCAGAGATCAGATATAGATAACGTAATGATGACAATGATGGTGAGCATGTATGCAATGTTTTAAGGTTTGCAAAGTTCTTTATATATTATTTCATTTAGTCTACTTGATAGGTAGATAGATATAGATAATTCCATATAAAGGAATTACTATATACATGTATATACACATGCAAATGTAGGCATATTAATATTTCTATTCTAGCAGATAAATAGGTCATCCATCCAACTGTATAAGACCGAAAGATAGGCCTTCTTCCATTTGCTTTTTCCTATGCATAATAATAACAGTAATAGTCGTAGTAATTAACATTATATAGCATCAGGGACTGCGCTAAGCACTTTACAGTTATTATTTCATTTAATCCTCACAACAATTCTTTATGGTAGGCACTATTTTTTGTTTCATTTTGCAGATGAAGAAAGTGAAGCAAACAAGGCTAAATGACTTCCCCAGGGTCATAAAGATAGTAAGTTTCAAAGACCAGGTATGAACTCAGATCTTTCTGACTGCTCAGAACTATATCCACTGTGCCATGTACTTAGTCCAAGCTCTTTTTTAATGATTTTGGTTATCATACAGAAGACTCTGAAATATTTGGGGCCTTGATCAATATAATACAGTATCAATCATAAGCAGAAGCATCTTGAGGACCGTACCATCTCTAAGAAATTCCTCTTTGTCCAGAAGAGTTTTAGAATTCCTTTATGAGAGTGATGATGACCTTCAATGAGCATATTCTTCCCCAAATTTTTGCATCACCTTTCAAGAAATCATACATGAGTCTAATGTATCCACAAGAGTCACTTAATTAGAGGAAGGTTTGGGGGGTTAAATTTTGTTCCACTTACTCAAACGCTTGTTCCTTTTTTTCTAATAGTGAATAAACAATAAGTACAGTAGGATCTTATATTTAAACATTTTTTTCAGTCAATTATATGTTGGTAAAAATGTGGTCCCCTGTGGAATACTTCTTTGAAATCTTGCCTATTTCCTTCTAATGAATTTGTCAACTGTAAATTATTCTCATAAAATTTTATGTTGATAGGAAATGGGCATAAAGGTCCATAGTTATTGATAGACTAGCATCCTTTTTTTTATAGTGGGAATGAGGTACCCCCCTCACCCCATGCCTTTATCTTTTTCTCCTTTAGACACCTTTAGGAATCAATACTTCTGTGTCCTCACTGTTGTACTGGACCCAATATAGACCTCCTTTGTATAGCATGGTCTAATTCAAGTGTTTGCTATCTTCATTCACTTTAAAGGCATTTTCTGTCTCCTGTATGGGTACATCTGAGATTGTGATATTATAGTTCAGATATGGTTATTCTATCCTCAATGATAACAATTATATTTTGTTATTAAAAGTCTTTGCAGATCTTTTCTATTTTTCATCTATTTGTTACCCTCTTTCCAACTTTATTTGTAAATACACTTGGGTTGAATGTTTAATTGGTCTCAACAATTTCTCTTTAAACCAAATCTATCTTCCATTTCTATGTTATATGAGGCAATATAGTTCATAATATTCTCGCCTGCATAATAATTTACAAATAAGTTTTCAGTATAAACTGCTGTTACCCTTTGAAACCATTTATCAAATAAACCAAATGTTTCCTGATTATGGTTCTTTTTTGGTTTACATTTTACAGAAATATATACACAATACATATGTACATATATACAAACATACTTCTGTAACATGAATATGCTTTATATATGTGTATATATACATGCATACATATTACTATGTTCAGAGGTATATACTTTCTTTTGCCTATTTTCTATTTAATAATTTCTTTAAATATCTTGGCATAGAGTTGTTATACTGCCATGAAATTTTTCTTATTTTTATTTTATCTACTAATTTTGTATTAATTTTATTTACTAAATCAGTGGTCAAACTAATTAGCGCAAAGATTATTCTGAAATAAAGAGCCTTTGAATAGATTACACAGACTACTCCCTCTATTTGTAGATCTAGAAAGACACCAAGAATCATCCTTCCATTTAACTGTAGTTTCCTTCAGTCTTCTATCATAACAATCATTTCAGGATCAGTACTATTAAGTAGCTAGGGTAGTATATCATTGGGCA
Organism: Petaurus breviceps papuanus; assembly: GCF_028583685.1. Lineage (NCBI taxonomy): Eukaryota > Metazoa > Chordata > Mammalia > Diprotodontia > Petauridae > Petaurus > Petaurus breviceps. The sequence goes on from NW_027187391.1 coordinate 35,947,146, forward strand.
GGCATTTCAAATTTAGTATAACAAAACTAAATTAAGATTTATAGGTTATTTAAATACCAATTGATTCTTAACATCCATTGGCCTTTCCCCCTTGTGCCCCCACCATAACCACTCTAGCACCACTGTAGATATAGAAGCCGAACCATACTGAGCTGACATACTTTTTTTATTTTTGTTTCATAGATTACATGAGTCAAAGCATTGCTCATAACATAGCAATATGATGAAATTAATATAAATATATTGTCATTTTAATATTTTACATAGTTCCATAATTTGTACTTAAATTATGTGTGGCACATGGAATGAGAGATTGTTTTGAATTTCAATTCAGTTTCTAAGATTTCTAATAATTTTTTCAAACTACATTTATTAAATAACTATTCCTTCAGGGATTTCTTTTCTTTTTTTGTAAATAGTATTTTTTTTTCAATTTCACGTAAAGAATAGTTTTCGACTTTCATTTATTATAAGATTTTGAGCTCCAAAATTTTCTCCTGCCCTCTCTGCCATCCCCCTCCCCAAGAGAGCAAGCAATCTAATATAGGTTATACATATGCAATCATATTAAACATATTTCCACATTAATCATGTGGGGAAAGAAGAATCAGAACAAAAAGGAAAAAAATCATGAGAAAGAAAAAAATAGAAAAAAGTGAAAATAATATGCTTTGATCTGCATTCACAGTCTACAATTCTATTCTCTGAATAGGATTTTCCATCATCAGTCCTTTGGAATTGTCTTGGATCATTGTATTGCTGAGAAGTGTTAAATCTATCATAGTTGATCATCACACAATGTTGCTTTTACTGTGTACAATGTTCTCCTGGCTCTGTTCACTTCATTCAGCATCAGTTCATGTAAGTCTTTCCAGGTTTTTCTGAAATCTGCATGCTCATCATTTCTTATGGAATAATAGTATTCCATTATATCCATATACCACCACTTGTTCAGTCATTCCCCAATTTGTGTGTCTTTCCTCAATTTCCAATTCTTTGCCACCACAAAAGAGCTGCTATAAATATTTTTGTACATGCAGGCCTTTCTCTTTTTTATGATCTCTTTGGGATACAGATCTAATAGCAGTATTGTTGAATCAAAGGTTATGCACATTTTTAAAGTCCTTTGGGCATAGTTCCAAATTGCTCTCCAAAATGGTTAGATCAGTTCACAACTTCACCAACAATGCATTAGTATTCCAATTTTCTCGCATCTTCTCCAATATTTTTTTATTTTCCTTTTCTGTCATATTAGCATTAGGTAATCTGACAGGTATTATGTGCTATCTCAGAGTTGTTTTAATTTGCATTTCTCTAATCAATGTTGATGTAGAGCATTTTTTCCCCATATGGCTATAGATAACTTGTATTTCTTTATCTGAAAAATGCCTTTTCATATCCTTTGACCATTTATCAATCAGGGAATGACTTGTACTCTCATAAATTTTACTCAGTTTTCTATATTTTTGATAAATGAAGCCTTTATCAGAAACACTGCCTATAAAAATTGTTTCCCAGCTTTCTGCCTTCCTTTTAATCTTGCTTGCTCTGATTTTGTTTGTGCAAAATCTTTTTAATTTAATGTAATCAAAATTATCCATCTTTCATTTCATAATGTTCTCTATCTCTTGTTTTATTATAAACTCTTCCCTTCTCCACAGATCTGACAGGTAAATTATTATTTGCTTCCTTAATTTGCTTATGGTATCACCTTTTATGGTTAAATCATGAATGTCATCAACTCCCTCATATCATGGTCCTCTGTAAGAATAAAGGGCACACAACAACAACAAAAGTGAAAATGTTTAGCACTTTTGCAAATGAGACTTAGTTGGCCCAATATGAGGCAAACATAATAATGTCTTTATTTTTTTATGGCTTTGGAGAATTAGTGTCTTGAATAATAGAGTAAAATTCCATGAAAGAATTTCTTAAATATCCATTGTTGAATTTTATTGCAGATGAAATATCTTATTGATGTCTATTGTTATAATGTGATAATTCTCTTACACAGATCTTATATTATGAACTCTATCACAGTTTAGAACAATAGTATAAAAAAGTTTTATTTTGTTTATTTCATATTTCACTAATATTTTTTCCCAGTTAAATTTTTACCTTGTGGGATTTTTTTGAACTTATAAACAGCCTCCCAAGAACAATATTAAGCACCTACTAGGTGATCAATGAATATTTGTGAATTAGTCATGTCCCTTGACCTCAATTTACCTAGTTCCTCAAGGACTTAAAATTTTTTATTATATAAAACCTATTAGGAAATAAGGAAATTTGGAATAAATATAAAGACTATATGAAGGGAACAGAGGGCAGAGATGGTATTCTGTACATGAGAAGAACTAATTACCAAAATCAGACACTAAAATTCATTCGAGTTTCCTGAAAGTCATTGTAAAAAGTGAAACAAGTTGAGTTAAATGATGTTCATATTCTTATCAAAAAGAAATCATCTGTTGAAAAAACCTTTGGCCTAGATCTATACTCAAGGAGGAAATTGCCATGAAATTCATTTGATTTAAACACAAATCATACCAGTCCAATTTCATTGGAAAACAGAGTGAGCAGAATCTTCAAGTATGTTTTCACACTAGACAGACTAGCCATTAAGTGTTTGACTTTTTACAATCACCTCATGAAGGCAATTTATTCATTTATAATTCTATGAAAGCATTGCTGAGAGGAGCCAGGTCCAATTTTTTACTTTCTTATAATCTAAGCACCAGAAATGATCCAGAGAGATCTAGAAGAATGGCTAGTTAATGTACTCATTATATTATCATCTATTACACCTCAAACTCCTAGAGAACAGAGGCTGAATCTTATAAAAAATATTTTTATCTCCCCAAGCACCTAATAAGATGCCTTGCACATAGTAAACGTTTAATTAGTGTTTGGTGAATTGAATTGTTAAATCATTCTCAAATACTAGATGTCTTAAGTGAGCCCTTGGCAGCCACTATATTGTACATAATTCATCACTGAAAACTACAATCTACAAAGTGCACACACATGCAATGTTTATGCATATCATTTATAAGGCACCTATTATATACAATGAATTGTAGAAGGTACTGGGGATACAGATATGGGTGCATATCTATATACCCTTATGTATATTTATTTGCACACATACAGAAAACTGTGGATGTATATGTCTCTATATACCTATTCTCATACATATATATATATAAACATAGATACTTGTATACATAGATTATGTATTTATGCATATATGTGTGTGTGTGCAAAGTGATTATCACATAGTTATTTACTTGATTGAGTTGATATAGATTGGACTGAACTGGAGATATCTGACCAATGTATTATGAGAAACTTCAGCATGCAAAAATTCTTTCTGCCAAAGGGATAATCAGAGAAGATTCAATCTCACTTTATACAGAATAATTAAGTAGATAATTTACTAATGTAAAGACATCTAATTCAAATCTATTAATTTTATAACTGAATATAATGAAGCTCAGAGATTTTAAGTGACTCACCCAAGGCCACACGGATAGTAAATAGCAGTTAGGATTTGAACTTAGAATCTCTTATGTGTGAGTGCTCTGCCCAAAGGAGTATACATTTTGATCACTGAAACCTCACAAAATATCTTGGGATTTATGGACTAGATTTCTCTTTTTCTCTTACCTACTTATGTATTCTGTCATTTGAAAAAAAACTGGGACAATTAACTATTTGGTCCCATGTAATTTTATTTATTATTTCTTGAAATCCAGTATTGGACACCCAGGCTTCAATAAATACCATTGGGATTTAAATGGGACTACTTCACCAAGTCTTAAATGCAAATCACTCTGGCTCTCACTAATTGGCCAACAGCAGGTCCCAGCCCAAGCCTCATTTGGTCATTGTTTGGGTTTTGATGGCTCAGAATGAGTGTAAATAGCAAATGTTTCTGTTTTGACTGGAAACCCTGAGAGTCTTTCCTTCCAAGATTGATTATTTTATTTTTTGACTAGGTAAAAGAGGCCATTTTTTTTTGCATCATTTCTTACCTAGCCTTAGTCATTGAAGGGGATGTTGCATCAGACAAAGTAAGACCTGTTAAAGACCTTAGTTTAAAAAGGCCAAGGTCTCCCACTGCCTCCAGAGCCACTCCAGTGCTCCAGATATAGATCTTACCACTGGGCTCAGATGTCTCCTTAGGAGAGAGTAAGGCTGGTGACTTTACACAACCCGGCCTCACTTAAATCAATTTACTTGCAAATCAAGACATTATCTCCCTGATGTCATTGGTCCTCTTTTAAGGATAAAGGACAAACAATAACAATCTTTCTCCAAAACCGGTATTCCTTTTTACATCTTTGTACTGTTCAATTTCCTGCAGAAGTGAATTAATAGATTTGTATTTTTGTCTATTCTACATCAGGAGGAAAAGGGCACAAAAAGACACCAGTCATATACTTTGCCTAGAACAAATTACCTTTCCATTTGTAGAACATGGAAATTATGATACAATCTGAGATTGCCTTCTTATGGCCTCTTTAAATTTGGCATTGTTCTTCTACAGCTGTATCCCAAAGATATCATACAGGTGTGAAAAGGACATGTATGTACAAAAATATTTATAGCAGCTCTCTTTTTGGTGGCAAAGAATTGGAAATCAAGGAGATGCCCATCAATTGGGGAATGGCTAAACAAGTTGTGGTATATGATAATGGAATATTGTATGAGATGAAAGGGTTAGGAGTCTGAGTCTAAGATCAGAAAAGGCCTTTATTCTTTCTCATGAGAAAGGGCCCTCTGCCCTGTTGCTCAAATGGCATCTGCCAGGGAGAGAGCAACAGGTAGAAGCAAGCCCATGGTTATATAACCTTCTAATGCAGAAACCCAACCCCCCAACTAGCCTTCACTCTCATTGGTGGGGAGGCTGGCCCACAACCTAAGCACAGGAATCTATCTTGGAGACAAAGGACACAGAAAGGTGTGGGTATCCAATGCAAGGCCAGGAAGGCAGTTTTATCCTTACTTGCCATATCTTGTGCTGAGGTGGCACTGGGGAGGGTCTCCATTGCTCTAAGTCCCAGATTCCTATAAGGTCAGGTCACTTCTAAACTTAGGCCTAGTGGATATTGAAGCACCTCTAGATTTCATTTTTCAGAATGGGGAAACTTCACTGCAAATTATCCCTCACAATACTTTTTTGTGCTATAAGAAATGAGGAGCAGATAGATTCCATAATAACCTGGACAGACTTATATAAATTGATGCAGAGAGAGGAGAGCAGAACCAGAACATTGTACACAATTACACACTCACATTGTATCTGTGATGACTAACTTTGATAGACTGGGCTCCTCTCAGAAAGGCAAGGCTATAAGACAACTCCAAAAGACTCAGGATGGAAAGGGCTATCCACATCCAGAGAAAGAATTATGGAGTCTGAATGCAGATGGAAGCAAACTACTTGGTCTCTCTCTTTTTTGTTTTGTTTTGTTTTGCTTCTTCTTACTCATTTATTCCATTGGTTATAATTCTTTGTAATTTGACCAATGTTTAATGTGAAGGTATTTGTAAAACTTATATCAGATTGCTTGCTGTCATAGAGGGGAAGGGGGAAAAAAAGAGGGAGGGGGAGGAAATTTTGAACTCAAAAGCTCATGAAACTAATTATTGTAAATTAAAAGTAAATAAATAATTTTTTAAAATTGCCATTGTACAGCTTGGATATATAAATAACCGTCCTGACATTAAAAAAAATGTTATATTTATCCCAAATTGCAATTACATTTCCTGCACTTAAACTATCATTGAGTCATATTTCAGGAATACATACAAATCCAAACATGAAAAAGGCAGAACATGCACACGCTTGCTGGAAATGCACTTGATCTCTCCTAATGCTCTTTTTTTTTTAATTTTTATTTTTTTTAATTTATTTTGTTTTTAAAGTAATCAGGGTTAAGTAACTTGCTCAAGGTTACACGGCCAGTTATTTCTGAGTGTGGTGCTAAGTATCTGAGCCCGGATTTGATCCCCAGGTTATCCCAACACTGGGGCCGGTGCTCTTACTGGCTGAGCCACCTAGCCACCCCTAAGCAATTGGGGTTAAGTAATTTGCTCAAGGTTATACGGCCAGGTGTTTCTGGGTGGGTGCTAAGAGTCTGAGCCCGGGATTCGATCCCCAGGTCATCTGACAATGGAGACGGTGCTCTCACTCGCTGTGCTATCTGGCCGCCCCTCCTAATGCTCTTCTAGAGAATGCCAAATGTGTGCTGTAGAAGAGACTCTTTAAGGAATTGAATGATCCCTCTGCTCTTCATAGAAAGTGACACTTGTGACCATATAATAAAATACCTGATGGCCTATTGTTCAGAATCATAATTCCATTTCACTCTAATATCAAAGAATCAGCAGTCATTATATTCAGTTACCATTGAGGTAAAGATTGCCTTCTCAGTCCATTGACTAAGAATAAAAACAAGACAACCATGGTGGGCTAATGACAAGTGCATTTCACACCATTTGAGTCAAGCCATCCACTTTTGATCTGTTTATTCAGATTTAAAGGCAGGTCAAAGTGCTCAGAGGGAAAGTGCTTTCTATCTAGTTTTTGAAGGCATTACTTACAATGATATCAAGAGCCTGTAGCTGGACTAGATATAGCCTTAGGGCAAAAAGGTAATTTGAAGGGGAAAGAGAAAGCTCTTTTTCATCAGCCTGTTTTATTTTCTCATTTGTGACTAATCAAGTTCTGATTTCCTTATTTTGGGCCCACACTGTTTGTTTTGTCCCCTTGAAGGCTATTTAAGGATAGTGACAAGCCTAGAAAGATTATCCTCTTAGGATTTTATGCCACATCCAATTTGGGGTTTCTGATGCTTGAGTGGATGCTGTTGATTTCAATTTCTGACCTAAAGTTATCTGTCTAGCAGGATCATTGTAAATATTACAGTCATAAAAAATATTAAATGTGACAGAAAGGACATGACTAGCCTGGTTACTTTCAACAACAAAAATGGCAGCTTCTATTTGTGTAGCACCTGTTGGTTTAAAAGTCCTAGAAAATAGAATGAAAAAAGGAAATCTGGGTACATAATCTTGCTCTGCTAATCATTAGTTGTGTGATTATGGCAAGTCTAATCTCTCTGTAAGCCTCCATTTCCTCATCTTTAAACTGGAAGGAATAATGCTAATATATACAAAGGAGCACTGGTTCCCGAGTTAGGGGAATCAAAATTTACATTCCACCCCTGAGTATATCATCTAACCTCTTTGGCCTCAGTTTTCTCCTTTGTAACATATAGGGATTGGACCAGATGTACATTTAAAATTCCTAATTCTAGATCTCTAATACTATGATTCTTCTACCACTTTTCTATTTTCCAGGCCACAAGATTCATTATCTTGAGTGCCTCTGCTTTTGTGGTGGCTGTCCACCATTCCTGGAACATGCTCCAACCTCACCTAGCCTCTCCCTCTTAAAATTCCTCATTCTTTTAAAACTTTACTCAAGTGAAATCTTCTTCATGGAAGTTTTCCTGACAACCTACCTCAACCTGCACCCCACCAAGTTGCTAATTTTGCCCCAAATCACCTGGTATTTATTTTTTATATACTTATTACTGTATGATCTTACCTTTCCTAAGAGGGTATAACTTTCTTGTTATAGAGAGAATTTCATTTTTGCTTCTGTATCTCCAATACCTTGCTGGGATGAAGTAGGAATGAATAAATGTAAGACAAACACTGAAAAACATATAAATATGTGCTGCTATTAGTATTCAGAGAAAATAATAAACTAACAACCTAAAAGGAATAAATTCAACAAATAAAAAATGTCATAGACAAAACAATAAATTTGTAGATGAGAAATTCAAAGCCATCAAATCAAAATCTCTTAATCTGGATTAGATATAATCTCAATGAACAAGATTCATAAGTATTTAGCATGAAATTAAAGAATTCACAAAGTATATTTTAATGTCCTTAGTGGCTTAATTAATAAAGTTAAGCTGACATAACCCTTCTTCTGGATTTACTCTCCCAACTTACTTTGTACTGGCAGTTCCCATAGGAGAGAAACAACTTCACTCCTCAGATTTCTAGGGATAACCCTATGGGGTTGTGGTTTCTAATACCATTAATAAAAAAAAATAAAAGCCATCTAGGTCAATCACTGAAATTCTTACCTTGCTTGCATCTAGAAATTACTGCTGCTCTTTCTTCATTTTCTAAAATGACCAATTAAATCATGGGCAATAGCTTGACTTGTATATGAATTGGACTTGCCAGGAAGAAGTGAAGGAAAAAAAATGGCAAGAAATTGGTGTATTGATCTTTTGGGATGGAAACTGAATTCCTGCTTAGTGCTTCCTAAGATATCATTTTTTCTAGGTTTTTTTTTTTATCCTATATTGCCCATACACCACTCCCTTAGTCATTCATGAATTAGGTTCACCATATTTTCACATATTAGATTATAACTAGAGAAAGATTAGTGTGTACCTTCTGTATAACCCATCAGAAGGGACAAATCCAAGCATATTCTAAGGACTGAACCTCACTATCCAGTCACCCAATTATACTAGTATCCATACAATAATTAGGTGGTCTACATCTCTTAAATGTGGCCCAATACTTTGTAACATTGAAATTTTGAAGAGCTTAACTAATTTGGAATAATTATATTCTCACTTTCATCCATAAAGATGAATTCTCAAAAATTGTATTATTATACACTTTTCCCATGGGACAAATTGATTGAGTAGGAAGGAAAGGAAAGGAAAGGAAAGAGGTACAGTCGTCAGAAAATGAAGCATGTCCCAGACTGAGGTTGTTACCATCAGGGTCAAAGTGAGCAAGGAAACATGCCCTTGGAGAGTGATGTCAGTGCCTTTTGAAATTTTTGTACTAGGACAAAGTTTCTGCTTTGCTAAATTTGTCCATAAAAACAACAGTGCTGAAAACTACAATATGTACACACACACACATAGAAATGAAAATATGAAAAATATGTTTCTGACAAATCATTAGAAAAGTATGATTCTTTTTGTGATGTAAGAGAAGATACAAGATGAAATGAAGTATACCCTGCATGTTACACCATTTTGATAGCAATTTTTTCTTTAGCTGATAGTTGTCTATTTTAATACAGTTATCCATATGAAAAAACAGTGAATTTTGACAAAGCTTTGTATAATAAATCAGACAGAACCAGTGTGGGATGGTACAAAAAGCACTAGAATGGGAATGGAAAGAAGAAACCTAACTAATGGACCTTAAGCAAAGCATTTCATCCTAAACTTCAGTTTCCATATGTAAAAATGAGGGAAGTTGGTCATATTGATTTATAAGGCTAGTCCTTCTCTAATGATCTAGGATTTTCAGTCTTTGAGATTCAACTACCACAAGTGTTGGGATGATATGAAAGTGTTGCATGGTCAAACCCTTCCCTCTGTTTGTCTCTTGCTTTATTCCTTATCCCATCCCACTTTACAATCTTCAATCTTCCCTCACTTGAGAAGATTTCAAATTGCATAAGTGCCTTGTGCCCTCCATTTCCTTCCCGGTTGAGTTCCAAAGCATTCAGGCCTCTAGAATAGTCTGGGGGTGGGGTAGAGGGGAGAGAAAAAAACACGAAGCTCTCATTAGGTGCTACTATCCCCTTAAAGCTGTTTTCCTTCCTTTCAAATTCAAACTTCTAGAAAAGACTGAAATTTAACTCAATTCAACAAAGTTCTGATGTTTTTTGCATTTTTACATTTTTTTTGAGGAAGAGTTTCCTTATCATACCTGGGCTGGAAGTTGAGTGGTCATTTATGAGCCTGATCTCAATACTTATCTGCTTGGACTGTTGGACTTATTCTCTTTTTCTAACCTGGGCCAATTGTCTCTTCAAGCAACAGCTTGAAAAGCAACCTGGTTGTCCTCCCGGCCTGGGAACACATGATATTGGTGCTGGACTTAGCCCTTCTTCCTTTCAGAACTTCTTTAGTTTAGGTAGTCCACCAGCCTCAGCCTCCCTGACACCCAGGATTACAACTTTGTACCACTACTTCTGGCAGTTTAGCAAATATTAAAAAAAATTAGACTGAGCAGATAGGAATAAAAATTGAAAATCCATAGCATTCTTTCCATGCTACTCCACTCTCAATGAGACTTAAAGGGAGTTAAGGGAGGCCAATAGGTGTTAGGAGGAGAGAGCATTCCAGTCATGGGGAATAATAGTTAGAGAGAATTCCTGGAGCTGAGAGATGGAATGTTTTGTTCATGGTACAGGTAGGTGGCCAATGTCAGTGTAATGAAGAGTAGATGGAAGAGGTTAAGGTTTAAGACAACTGGAAAAGGTAAAAGGCTCGTTCATAAAGGACTTGAACACCAGAGTATTTTGCATTTGATCCTCAAGATCAGAAGCCATTGGGAAAGGGGTAACATGGTATGACCTGTGCTTTAGGAAAATCACTAGTGACTGAATGGAGAATGGATTGGAGTAAGGACAGACTTGAATCAGGCAGACCCACCAGAAGGGTATTGCAATTTTCCAGATGTGAGATGCTGAGGGTCTGTATTAGAGTAATGCCAGAGGAAAGAAGGGGGTGTATTCAAGACATGGTACAAAGGTGACTTCCTTAGGCCTGGACAACAGACTGGATTTAAGGGGAAGGACAGTGAGAGGTAGTGAGGAATAAAGATGTTCTTCAAGGAGAAAGATAATGAATTTAGTTTTGGACATTTTGAGTTTAAAATGTCAACTGGATATTTAGTTTGAGATGCCTGAAAGGCAGTTGGATATATGAGATTGGAGGAGCTGAGAGGTTAGAGTAGGATAGGTAGATTTGAGAATCATCAGTAAAGAGATGGCCATTAAATCCATAGAAGCTGATGAGATGACCAAGAGAAGCACACATTGTGTCTTCCATCTCCGTCTGGGTGCAGCATGTTGCTTGAGGTAATGCTGAGGTTTGGGGGTTTGGGAACCCCAAAATAGTGACATGCAGATCCTGCCAGAATGAATATGACCAAAGCCTTCTTTCAGTCACAGGGGAAAAATGTTTATTAAAACAACAATAGAGGGTGATTAAAATATTCACCATATTGGTCAGACTCTTAAGGAATCTGAGCATTTATATCACTAATGCAAGAGGGCCAGATTAAATCTGAGCACCTTAATGAAGGCCCAAATGGATGTTATAAAAGAAGATTGTGGAAGGGGTCTAGGAGTGGCCAAGTAGTCTGGGGTGACTGGAGGTCAAACACCTAGAGAAAGAGAATGGGGGTTAAATAGGATGCAGGGTAGGAAGTAGCCAGAGGCGATCTGGAGGTAACAGACATTGAAGAGTCTACCACTTCCTGCTCCTGCTTATAACTAGCTTCCTCAGGTAAGACGATCTCAGGGACTGTACAAGGGTCTTGTACCTTCCATTTCCTATAGAGTGCAGCATGTCCTCAGAAGGCTGCAAGGGGCCAGGCTGGGTGTCTTCCAAAGCAATAACTTCTGTCTATGCCAGGACAGGGCAATTTCTAGCTCCTACTGACAATCCCATCTCCCAAATGGGATTTGAAAAACTTCCCAGCGCAAAGAGGAACAACCTCCCCATTGACTTCAGACTATCACCTAACACATCCCATTGCAGCTGTCCTTTGAGGAAAGTGGAAGAAAGCTTGTAGAGAAGAGGGCTTTGTTCCCCTACTGTGTGGGCTGCAGGAGTGCCATTTTCCTGCCTAATTTCCAACTTTTAGAGGGAAGAACACCTGTGAAGTAGGTCTTCTATCTAACCATATGCTTCCTATCTTATACTGCACTTACTGCCTGTCTAATATCCAAACCAACTGGGAAGAAGTATGGCATCCTGCACTCAATGACAAACATTCCCACCCTTGGTCATTTCCTTCACCTCCTAGTACCTCTGCCCTCCTATATAACATCCTCCAGAACATGATTCCCCAAACCCCACCACTAGTTTCCTCATTCCCTTCCTCCTATATGGTCCCATTCCAAATCTTGTCATTTTTACTTATTCTTCATGAATTAAGCAATCCTCCCCACATCTCTTCTGGATTCTCACAACAGCCTCCTAATCGATCTCTTTGCCACCAGTCTCTCTTGTCTCCAACCTATTCTCTGTACAACTAACAAAGAGATTTTCCTAAGGTGCATGTCTGATTATGCCACTCACCTATTCAATAACCTCTAATAGCAGCCTATTTCTTCTAGGATAACAGATGAGCTCCACTCATTTTGAAAGTGTTAGTACCAAAATCTGGTATCAACCTACTATTCCAACCTTATTATACTTTACTCTTTTTACACTCTACATTCCAGTAAAACTGACCTTGTTACCTCACACAGAATACTCCATTTCCTGTATAAGTGTCTTTGCAATGACTTTCTGCCACATTGGGAATGCATTCTATCATCAATCCCTGTTAAAATATCTCATGTGCTTCAAAATGTTTACTAAATTCTAACTTCTATAGAAATCCTTTCATGATCCACATAGCTGCTAGTGCCCTATTCCTCATGAAAAAAAAAGTGCATTCATTTTGTATATGTTTTATATACTGTTATTTATGTACATGTTGTCTCAATGGATAGAATATAAATTAATGGAGGCAAAGGGCTGTTTTGTTTTTGTCTTTGTAGCTAGTGTCTAATACAGTGCTTGGTACATAGTATTTCATAAATGTTTGATAATTAATTTCTATAATTGAATTTTGTTCAGCTGTTTTCAGTCATGCCTGACTCTTTATGACTCCATTTTGGGTTTTCTTGACAAAGATACTAGAGTATCTTGCCATTTCATTCTCCAGCTCATTTTACAGATGAGGAAACTGAGGCAAACAAGGTTAAGTGACTTGTTCGGGGACACAGCTAATAGATTGGTATTATTTGAGGCTGGATTTGAACTAAGGAAGATAAGTGTTCTTGACTCCAGGCCTGGCATTCTATCCACTGCACCGCTTAATTGCCCCTGATTTCTATAATTAAGGCCAGCTTAAAACTGATAAATTTGTAGAAGCAATAAATCATCTTGTTCCCAAAGGAGGAAGTAATTTTCTAAGGACACACTTGTGTGTGTGTGTGTGTGTGTGTGTGTGTGTGACACAAAGATCACAGAATTTGGGATTATAGGATTTGGGTTCAAATCTTGGCTCTGGAGCAAAAAGCATTATGGTATAGAACACTGGGTGTTGAGTCAGGAAGACCTGGGTTCAAATCCTGCTTAAGATGCTTATTATTTGTATTACTATACAATTACTTAACTCCTGGGCTTTAGCTTCCCCCTCTCTAAAATGCTGGTTGTAGCTACAGTAGCTGGCACACAGTAGGCATTTCACAAATGCCTATTAATTTTTTTAAAATTTTCTATACAACTACTCTATCTCACAGGGAATAATGAGGATTAAATGAAGTAACACATGTAAGATTCTTTGGAAACATTAAAATCTATTACTATCTTTTAGCACTGCTGTCTGGGCCTCACTTTCCTCCACCATAAAACTTGATTGTTGACTTCACTGAACCCTAAAGTCCTTTCTAACTCTAAATCCCATGGTCTTAAGTTGCAGATCCAAGATTTGAGTCTTATCCAGTCCTCTTTCAACTAGCCTAGGATCTTTTTATGAATTGGTGCTAAGTGAAAAGTTAAAGGGAAAAAAAGTGGAAGGGGGAGAGGCTTTGATTGAAAATTAATGTGATGCATCTTATCATTTAATCACCACCCAGGCTGTTCAGGGCATAAAAATACTCTCAGTGTGATGTAGCAGCACAGGTAATTGCAGTACTTTACATTATGTAACACAAATTGGCATTTAATTAACAGGGAGTAGGGTAGCTATTAGAGCAAAGATTGCCTGTTAACAGTCTGTTTTGAATGAAAAGCTGCACTCCACACATGGTATTGAGAAGAAATTGGAGGGTGGGGGTGTTGGATGAATGAGTGTCTGCTTGTTTTTAATATGCCATTGGCTAAGTTGACAGATCACTAATTCCATTACACTAAATGTTGTATAACTTTCCCCCCACCTTCTCTTAATGAAAAGCAGGGCTATCAGGAAACATCAAAAGACATTATAGTCTCATTTATTCCTGTAGAACAGGGTTAGATCAGATAACTAAAATCTATAGCCAAAATTTTGACCTTTTATTAGAGATATTATCATGTAGAAGGTTAGAATTCTGACTTTAGGAGAAGGTAAGCTCCCTGAAAATAGGGTGTGTTTCTTTTTTTGTCTTTGTGTTTCCAGGACTTATCATAGAGACTGGAATATAGTAGTAGGCTCTTAACAAATGCTTAGTGAATTAACTCCCTTTCTATACATCATGTTATTGATGGGCAATGAAATGGGCCCAGGGTAGATAGTTTAAATAAAATGAACTGACCTAAAGAACTGATTCTGAACTGAGAATCAGAGAAAAATTTTTGGGGAATGGAATGTTTTGCATTTACTCTTAAATATGATAGACACAGACACATTATGACACAGGTGTTGGATAATATGGATAATTGCAATCAACCAATCAACAAAAATTTAAGTTCCTTCTCCAGTCAATTCTGTTATAGCACTCGTTTTAAAAATGCAAATTTGTTTCAATTTGATTGATATATTAGGGAACAATTTGAGAATAATTCAAATTTCTTTTTTTTTTTTTAACGAGTCATTTCTGGGAGGTACAAGGAGCTATGCTATCCATACCTGCTGCTAAAATTTCCCTCTGATTTCAGATAATCCTTCATATAATACTTCAGAGTAACTCATAAGTTGCAATCTTTCCACGTCCATAAGCAAATTTAAGTTAAAGTGCTATCTTTTTTTTGCATATCTGCCTATCATACACATCTATGATATACATACACACATATATATGTATAAATCTATATACATATACATACACATATACATATACACACACATATAAAATCTCTTGGTGCAATAGGAACTGTGGGTGGAAAAGGATAGGTCTGAACACGTGCACCCCACAGTCATTGTTTTTTGTTATGTTATTTATGCATCTCTAAATGTGTAACTGACAAAATTTCTGAGTGTTGTGCCACTAAACCCCATTTGCCCCATAAACCCTTTAGTTTTTATCATGTGATTTTGCATAGCAAGTTGTTTTTTAGGAATGCATCTGTCATATTATAGGAGGAATGACTATTTGCCGGGCACTGAGAATATCAATACAGAGAATCAAACAGATCATGTTTTTTTTAAATAACCTACTGTCACCATGTATACAGGAGACAGGAATTAGGCTTCACCATTCATTGTTACTCAGTTTCATTGTCTTTTTCCCTCCTTAATTTCCTTCTTCCTGGTAGTTGTTATAAACAAGAAATTACCTTGAACCTCCAGGTAGGTATAACAGATTTGAGGAAACACAGAAAGAGCCCTGAAATGGCTTGAAGTTAGAGAACTTTGATTCAAAATTCAGTTTGGGGACTTTGAGCAAGTTGCTTTACTTCTCTGACCTTTCATCTGCTCTCCTGTGAAATGGGGATAGTAATACCTGTCCTAACTACCTATGTGAATCTGTAAGGATCAAAAGAGATGATCTAGAAATCTTAGTCTAGGTAAAAGCTTTTGCAAACCATAAAGCCATCTCTTAAAGAGTAAGGATCTTATAAGGAGTGGTCCTGGCTCAGGAAAGGCCCTTGTAAGAAGTGGTCCTAGAGTTCAACTTTGAAGGAAATGAATAATTTTAAGAGTGTTGCTGCAAATGAGTGCATTCCAGATTTAGGGAAGAATATGTGCAAAGAAAAGAGAAAGGAAACAAAGGAACAGAAAAGGAAAAGAGAAGAATGTGCATGAGGGACACCAAGAAGGCCAGTTTAGCTAGACTGTAGAATGCTTTAAGAGGTGTTATAAACCACAAATTTCCAAAGGAAGCCTGGTGTAGCAGCAAGCACCCCAAGCGTCCTCAGGGTTTGCAGCTACCACAGGTTCTTGGATCTGCTTTGTTAAAGGAAAGCAACTCAAAATGGGTTAACAAGCTTACTTTAATCAGTCAGACATATATCGTTTACCTTGTTCAGGAGAA
>NW_027187391.1:35963182-36015710 GCF_028583685.1 Petaurus breviceps papuanus
GCCAATCAAAAAGTATCTACTGAAAAACAAGCCTCCCACCCCAGGCTCCAGGTGCATGTTAGCCTAGGGGCAGGGAAGATCTTTAAATCTGCATTTCCATTACATTGCCTCACTACATTTGTACTTTGTGTGCCCACTCTCTCCATAGACTTTGGGTGTATTTTTAGAAAAGTGTGCCATATATATCCATGTAGATTTTTTTTAGTAACTACTACACTTGTTCACTTTCTATACCATGTTAGTAAATACATTTGCTAAAAAAAGAATTGTCTTAATGATTATTAACGAGAAGCACATTTGTGGAGATTCATAAGTACTACTCGAAATCTATTTATCTGTAGATACTGTGGAGTAGTAATTAGCTATTGTCTAAAGACCAGGCCAATAAATGGCAGTGGGAGCCAAGAAGGCCTGTGATAAAAATCCTTCTATTGACATATTTTTTTGGCTACATGAGGGTATTGAAAACCAGGATCAAGAATACATTCTTAATTCTATAAGCAATGGAAAATCACTGAATATTTCTTGAGTTAAAGGGTGACATGATCAGAATGAATATATTAGGAAGAATACTTTGGCAATAGTAGGAGGGATCAGTTGGAGAAGGAATGGAGTAGTTATCCAGTATACTGATTAGAAGGCAATTATAGGAGTCTAAGTGCAATGAGATGAGCTATGAACAAGGAGGGTGGCAGTGGAAGTTAACAAAAGGAGATACCTAGGAGGTACCATTGAGGTAAAATAAATAGCACTATTGAATATAAGATTGAAAGAGAGAAAAATGTTTTAAAAAATATCAACATGATGTCATAAGCCTGGTGACTTTGAGAATTTCAGTGTTATCAAAAGGGAAGTTAGAATATTAGGCTAAATCTAATCCAGGGAAATTCAGTGAGAATAAATATAAAGTCTTGTATTTGCTTTCAAGAAACTGTCCTCACACACTCAAGATGGTGGAAAACATTGTTAGATAACAATTTTTTCTGGGGAAAAAAGGAGCTTGGATTTTGGTGGACTGCCATGTCCAAAAAAAAAGTTGACAATATCTAGGCGCTATAATGAAGTCAACACCTGGAAAAATAATTGAATTTGTCCAAGGTAAAGTTAATATTCACTGTGATTAAATATTTCCATGATAACTAATGAAATAAGGTGTCAAAAATTCGGTATAAGAGGATCAAATCATGTACAACAAATGATTGCAAAAAAGACATATTTATCAAAGATATTTAAAAATGTATATAAGACAACAGGTATCAAAGAAGATATAGGACTCCTATTCATGTTGGTAAGAGGTGATTGTACCTCTGTATTCTTCCCTGGGTAAACCATATTTGTAAAATGGTGTTTTTACTGGGTACCATATTTTTAGAAAAATGTTAACAAACCAAAGTTCATCCAGATGAAGACTTAAGGATAATGAACACCAATGTACTTTATTTTTAATCCCTTTCCCTGTGATTAAAGCTCCTTTGGCAAGTTATACTTCATTTTATTCTATCAAATACTTTTCAATGCCTATAAATAGATTTTTAATCTATATTTTTAATAATCATTGGTAATCTCAGCTCCTTCTGAGGTTCATCATTCATCATATTATTCTTATATTATTGTTTCATACTTTTGTACTAATCCCCTATCATTCATTGGTTGAGTCTTTTTCACACATTTAAAAGAAAGTTATTGTATGAGTATATCTTCCTATGAGAACAAAAATTTTTCCTTCTTGTTGAGATTGTTTCTCTTTGTGTCTTCAGAATTTAATTCTTGAGTGTATCTTTCCTGGTTTGACCCCTCCTATACAATTTTAGTCCAAAAGATAAACACTATCCCTCCTCTGAATCTCCTCAATTGGACTCAACCTTCCACTAAAAACCTTTTATTCAGATCAAATTCATCATCTCATAACACAATCCACTGCACTTTGGAACAGCTGTTGGCAAGTTATTTCCTTACATCAAGCCAAAACCTGGCTCTCTACAATTTGTCTCCAAGACTTCCAGTTATACTTTCCATAGGTCAGACTTATCAAATCTAATCCCTCTTCTGAAGGACAGTTCTTTCAAGTATATCATAACAGGTATCACACTTTCCTTAAGTCTTCTTTCTCCAGATTAAATATCCCCCTTCTTTAAAACAATTAGAATATGACCTGGTCTCCTTTTTATCCTGGCTGCAATCCTCTGGTCTTTATTCATTTATTTATCAGTTTCTTGTCTAAAACCTGAAACAAAAAGGTCAGTGGTGGTTTTAGGGGCACTAAACAAAGGGTTTTGATTTTTAGAAAAGGGAATGCAACTATAAACAGAGAGCCCTGATACACCTAACTGACAAATATGGTTGAAAAGGTATAGGTATATGCCAGATAGCCCACAGGACAAGGACTAAGAAGGAGACCAGTGCTAATAGATAAAGACCATAAAGAAAGAAAAAGAGAGAGAAAGAGCAAAAAAGAATTTTAAAAAATCCTACAATGTTAACATCAAGAAATGAGGAGGCTGGGGCTCTTCCTATTCCACAAAGGTTAATGAAGGAAATGAAAAATGTGAAAATTCCTCATTTTTTACATTTGCAGAATTCTATTGGGAGAGCATCGTGTCTGTAATAGAAAGTAGTCTGTCATCCTTGTATACAGAGAATAATTTGCAATTATATGAAATGAAGTGAAACATTTTTATAACATTTTTCAGGAGGTTGGGTTTTATGGACATTATATGAAGAGAACTTTATGTGAAATTACACCACATATATAGCTGTTGGTGATGATTTCTCCAAATCAGGATTACAAGTAGGGAAGTCATGCTTTCAGTAGCCTGGAGGGAAAACATTTCTCCCTTTTAAAAAGTATTATATTTTGTTAACATCTAGAAATGTTTTATTTTTCAATCAACCATGGAAATTAGGAGGGATGTTGTTATTATCCTTCATTACAAGGTCTAGAATAAAAAAAAATAAATATCCTCAACACATACTGACCATACGAGATTTCTAAAAGTGATCTCAGTATTATTTATAACATTGTACAACTCTAGTACAAATAATTCCTCAACAAAGATGCAATTTTTTTTTCCTCACATCTCATTAAACTAGATACTTTTCTTACCATGGTATATAAATGTTATTATTTCTTCTTCTGAAACTAGAATTCATTCTTGTTATTAGTTTATGATATCAAAGAAAAACAAATGAACCTTTTAAAGCAATATTTTGATCATTTCAACTAACAGGATTGTATTGACTTCCAGTGTGTGCTATAGTGGACAAACTCTAAGGAAAATTACACCTTGAAAGTAACATAAGAGGGGTGGCCAGGTGGCTCAGCAAGTAAGAGCACTCGCTCCAGTGTCGGGACGACCTGGGGATCAAATCTGGGCTCAGATACTTAGCACCACACCCAGAAATAACTGGCCATGTAATCTTGAGCAAGTTACTTAACCCTGATTGCTTTAAAAAAAAAAACAGAAAGTAAATAAGGGAATCATCTAATCCATTCTTTTATGAGGGAGATTGAAGTTGTTTGATCTGATTTGATTTACCACAAAAAGTGGGACAAGAATTCCAGTTGCTTAACCTCATTTTTAGAGATACTACATAGTGTAGGTCCCCCAAATCAAGAGAAACTAGTTACATATACTAAGTCTGAAACATTCTGACACTGTTACCCTAGAAGGGGCATTTAATCTCTAAGTGAATCCAGGCAACTCTCCAAGACTACACACTATACAGAAAAGGTACTGGTCTGTATTGGTACAGGGAAAGAGAGAGACAGAGAGACAGAGACAGAGAGAGAAATATGTATATTCTCTTTCACTGTCTTTATGTATCTGTGTGTCTTTTTATATAGATGTATAAATATATACATATGTGCATAAATAAACATATATGTGTTTGTATGTGTGTGAAAAAAGACCAAAAAAAAACATACAATTCTTACTCAAAAGGAAGGTTCAGTTTATTATGCTCTCTTTCTCCCAGGCTATTTTGAGAGAAATACATAAACTTAACAGTTTATTTTTTTAAGATAGCATTATTTTTAATACATGCGTCAGTAGCTCAGTGGATCCAGGAGCTCATAAATGTGAGTATTCTCTCCAATAGTATTGATAACAACACATTAGTGTCTTATTATCTGTTGCAATGCTTGTCTACCTCCTCCTGTTAATCTTCCATTAAAGTTTTAACTAATGAAAAGGAGGCCTTTCTCTGTATTTTCTTTCTTAAGATTGGTACCAGTGTAGTACCAGTCCATCTGATATAGAATGACAGCATATTTTAAATGAATGGGACATGGATGATCATGTAGTCCAACCTATACCTGGATTTCTTCATTCAGACTTTGCTTGACTATCATCAATGGTGGGAAACATTACTTCAAGACACAACTCATCTACTTTTGAGTAATTAATTATTAGGATTTTTTCCCTTATATCAAGTCTAAATTTGCCTTTTCATCAATTCTACCTAGTTCTCTTGATTCTTTTCCTCAGGGCCAAGTAGAAAAGTCCAGTCTCAGTTCCATATTATAGTCCTTAAAATACTTAAAGACTGCCACCATGGTCTTTTAAAACTTCTCCTCTAGGTTAAGCATGCTTGACTCATTATGCCACAAATGTAATGGTTCTGCCACTTTAGAATTACATAATCTAAAGGCTGTAAGGGACCTTAGAGGTTATACAATTTGTCTTGTACATACTTAATTGAAGATCTTATCAAATATAAAGCTAACAAATAGTCCTACAACCTGTGCTTAATGATTTCTGAGAGAGGCTCGCTGATTAATATGCTTTATTGTTTTGATTTTGTTTTTAGGAATGCTGACAAATATAGGTTTATCTAATTTTATTTGCTATCCATCTTTTAATTTTATATACCAATACCCTTTTCTTGGACTCACCTAGATGGGTCACAGGTTAAGTTTTCAGTAGACTTTTTTGCTTTTTTTTCTTTTTCACTACAATTCACTATTTTGCAAGGCAATACTTATTATTATTTTCGATAATCCTTAGGAATATTTTCCAAATGAGCTTATATTATAAACCAGTATTATACTTGCCTACCATGCTAAGTAGATTAGTTACTTTCTGGCCAAAACAGTTTATAGAGTCTTCTTATCTTCTCATCCTAATTCTTATTGCTTTATAAAAGTTTAACTTCTTGTCAATGTCCTTCCCTTTATCCATTTCTCATTTTCAATATTAGCAGTTTATTCAAATAGATCATATTGGAATTGTCATAAGCACATGAGTCTTCATATTTTTCTCCTTTCTTATATTTTGTTATCAATTTTGATCCTTATTGTTGACTACCAAATATGTCTTGTCTGTTTTGGGACAATTAGTTTATGTTTTGTGACATTCACAGCTCATCATTTTATAATTGCACAACTTTTTCTTTCACAAAGATTTCATAATAAAATTGCATGAAACTCCTTAGATTTTATGTCCTTTATGTTCTTAATCTTTAACCTCATTTGTAAAAATATTTTCCCATTCTCCCTCTTGCCCCCTTCACATTGCAGTTACCAAATATCAGTGTGATTGGGAGGGACTTGAGTCTTTTGCAGAATTTTACTAAAATTTTGTAATCTAAAGCAAATATTGGCACAAAAGTTGGAATTTTAGTCATACCTGCTTACTGCTATCATCAATACTCCAAAATAGAGATAACCAAGTATCAGGAAATGGTGCTTCTTGCTGCATCAGCTATATAGTAAAACCAGTTCTGCTAACAACTTTTTATAATTTCCCAATCAGTACTTGGGAGCCATCATTAGGTTGGACAGAAAGTGTTTTATCTTTAGGTTATACTGGTAGTTACATTGTCCATATTAATATGGTTCTTTAGTATGGTTGAATATGTACTACTTTTATCTCATCAATAATCAGCTAAAATTCACACTGAACTAATGTATCCCTGGTTATGCTTAAATTCAACTATACTGATTAATGAACCACATTCATTTTGCAACTTGATATAGCTACCTATTTCCTATAAAAATATTTCAAATAAATGGACAGAGCTTTTACTTGCTGATCTTAATTAACCTCTTAAATCTTACCAAAGTTTAAAGATGTTTTCTAGATAATTCTAACACTGTAATATCTTTTATTCATAATGATTTAATTTTTAAAAAGTGATGGAAAACAATTGACTAATTGGTTCTTGGGTTTCTGGGTTCCTATATAACCTGAACTTTTTTATTATGTATTTAATGTTCTTGGGTATGGCTTTAAAGCTAAGAATTCAGCTGTGTAAATCTATTGACTAAGATTGGTCCTTAAGGTTGGTAGAGTTGGAAAAAATATATATATGCTTCCCTCCTCCTGATAGATGTGGGAGGTATGGACTATTGCATAAATTGTGAGATACTGTTGTATGTTAGTTCTGCTAACCAGCTTTTTATTTCTCAATTTTTTAAAGTCTTTCTCACAAGGAATTATGGTTCAGGTAGGTGGCACAGAGATTAGATTGCCAGGCTTAAAGTCAGGAAGATGAATCTTCCTGAGTTTCAAATTTGGCCTAAGACGCATACTAACTGTGTGATTCTGAACAAGTTACTTAAACCCATTTGTGACAGTTTTTCATGGAAGAAGGAAATGGCAGACCACTTTAGTATGCAAAGAAAATCCTAAAAGGGGTTACAAAGAGTCAGACAAGACTGAAATGACTGAACAACAACAATAAAAACAAGAGATTGTTCTCTGGGTAGGAAAAAGTAATGTAAAAATGAAGACATCATTAAAAATGAGACAATTTAAAAAATAAATGGAAGTGTTTTGCTAGTTTAATTAACATAAAAAGGTCAGTCTAGAAAACTTAATCCCCCTGAAGGCTATAGTGAAAAATGGGTAAATAGCAAAAAGTTTTCTGTATTTTTTCTTCAAGTTGGAATAATACCACTGGAGAAGAAAGAACTTGATAAACTCTAGAACTATGAGATAGAGATAGGAACCTGAGCTGTAATTAATTTCATTGCCATAGGCAAATAAGGAAAATCCCTCTATCAATTCAGGTCAACATTTTCTCTGCATTTTTTTTACCTCAGAAACAGGTTTAAAAAAAAAACATTTTTGTGTCATGGACCGATTTGGCACTGAGAAATTAGGTGCCTTTCCAAATCTCACACATATAGTATGGGTCAGATGCACCACTTGAATCTGCGTCTTTCTAATTCCAAGGCAGGGTCTTTATCCATTATGCTAGGCTGATTCTTCTAATCACACTCATGGAACAAGAAGACATTTTGAAATCACCAGTTACAGTACTATTATAATTTAAAGATGCTTAAAGTATTAAAAAAATGATGAATCATTAACTCTAAAAATGATTTTTTATTCTTTCATTTATGTACTTTTCAGATATCAATTAGTAACTTTGAAAATACTCTGCCTCTTTGTTTCACAAAAATAACTGAGGACAAAGAGTAGATTCTCTCCATGAAAATCTTCTCTGGAACTAGTTTGGCCAAAAAAGCAACCATTGCACATGTTGAAGGATGCCTAAGTACTAAATTCCAAATTTTCCCTCTTATAATCCAGCTACCAGATCTGGGTAGTGTTTTTGTAATTGACTCTGTTTATAGTCAAAGATACTCTATGAATGAAACCTTCGATCACAACCCTACCCTTTCCCATTAAACACATGTTTGCTCTTATTTTTCCATCATTTCTTGGTGACATGAACAGAGCTTTCCTAAATGTGACTTCCTGTATCCCAATGCATATATGAGAATATGACAAAAATGCAATAAGGGCTCTGGATAATCAGGTACATTTTAACAGCAGTTCATAGAATGCCTTAGCAAAGTGCCCTCCAGTACTGCATAAGGCAATAGTCAGACAGTCTCCAGCAATCAGCTAAAAGCCTGATTAAGCAGGTAAGGCTTAAGCAAACATTTCAAATCTTCTCCCGATTGATCCTTGAAGTTTGTGAGCATATGAATATCCTTCCTTCTTTCACAGACAACTAGCCCACAGAGAGATAGAATTAAATCTCAAATGCAAAAAGCAGAGCTATCAATGAAGCTGGGAAGCAAGTAATGGAAAGGCCCAGTTCCAGCAATCAAAGCAACAAATGCACGATTTAGAAATTGAGCCTTCTGGCACACAGATACCTAGTGCCTACAAAAGCTCCATGTGCACAATTGAGCTCTACCTTCTGCCAGTGAATTGTGAGTATATGGACACATATTTCAAGAAATTCAGGAAGGGTAAGCTCAGTTTATTGGGTTGCTTGGGAAGAGAAGCCAGATATAATAAGCCTGCTCATTCTATTTTGGTGTCTTGAGAGATCCATTTTGACAAAAACAATGATAAATGTAGATGCAGTTCCAAAGAAAGTAGGTTTGCTTTTTTCCTTCCTAACTCCATTGCATATAGTCAATTCCATGAGGTTTTCATTGAAATATTAGTTTGAGACTTAGAATGTGAATATTTTATTTAATAATACCCCTCCTTGATTAGCTCAAAGATGGAAATAAAAATCCCTAGACTTTTCTTTACTATTGATGTGCCACAAATCTTATTTTTATTCATATAAACCCTTTGTGGGAATGGCACCCCCTGGCTTTGAAAAAAATCTAGAAAGAACAGTGCCTTTTAAGGATGTTTTACATATGTGAATGCAATTGGCTGTTAACTATTTACATTAGCCAATCAGAGCTGAACCTGTCCAAAGCCATTCCAAATAAAATACAGGACCCAACAAAGGTTATAGGATTATGGATTTAGAGTTGGAAGGGCCTTAGAGGTCATCTTTTCCTAATATTTTCCAGCTAAAAAAAATGAGATCCAGGGAGACTGTGAGTGAATAATAAAAGCTACTATTTATATAGTACTTCAAGATTTACAAAGATTTATATGTGTTATCTCAAATATATATAAAGATTTATATATGTTATTTATATATGTTTGCTTAAGCCTTACCTGCTTAAACAGAGATTTATATATGTTATCTCAGATAATCTTCAAAACAACTCTGTAAAGTTATTAATATCTTCATTTACAGATAAAGAAATCAGGTCTAGAAGATAAAGTTGCTTGCTCAGGGTTGCATAACTATGAAGTGTTTGAGCCAGGATTTGAACTCAGGCCTTCCTGACTCCAAGTCCATAGCTATGTAGCCTACCTGCCTGTAGATGTGTAACTTGCCAAGGTTACAGAGGTTACCATTTATAAATGGACAGAGCTAGTATTTGAACCTAGTTCCTCTGATTCCAAACAGAATGCCATCTTCATCAATCACTCTGGCCATTTCTATCTGCAGAGTAGTAGTTTGCATACCTGGAAGGATAAGTGATGTGGGCCAATTGCTAATTCAAACTATTACTCTATGAATACTTCCATTGCAGTTAGCCTGGTCTATTTATTGTTCCCTGAACTCAGCATTTTCTCTTTTTTACTTCCATGCCTTTCCTGTCTCTAATTCCTAGACTTCACTTATTCTGTAGTATCGCCTCTTAGAACTGCTAAATTTCTTCCAGGCTCAGTTCAGGTGTCATATCCTAAGGAATATCATCACCATTATCATCATCATCATCACCACCACCACCATTATTATTATCATCCTAGTTGATGGGACACTCCACCACCTCAAAAGAGTATATGTTCCCTTAATTGTTTATTTGTTGCATTTCCAAATAGATTATAAATTCCTCAAGGGCAGAGACTGTTAATCTATTTTTTTAGCTTTGCTTTCCCCAAGAATCTAATATTGTACTTTGTACATGGTAGGTGATTAATAAATGCTCATTGACTTGAATTTCATTTCATTATAATAAGAAGGAAACAATACTGGGATCTGAATTCTTTGCAGCCTGTGACCTTGGACAAGACACTTAAGCCATCTGAACCTCAGTTTCACCATTTGTCAAATGAAAGAGTGGACTAGGTGATTTCAAAGATCTTTTTCAATATAAATCTTTTGATCTTATGAAAACTTCATTTTCTATATAATGTAAAAACATATTATTTAAAATTTATTTTCAGTTTAGTTCAGCACCACAAAATTCAAGAACATACTTTTACAATTCCCTGTATTTTATGGGAAATGTTTTACCAAATTCCATTTTAGGGTTATCTGACCTCCTCATGATTGGAGTATTCAATAGACGCTAGGGTTTACTTCTTTTAGGTTGAAGTATCCAGTACTCTTTGTTTATCTCAGCATAAAACCAATGAATCTTAGAATTTGTGAGTCATCCAGAATTAGCTACACATGTGTATAGTTTCAGTTTTCTGAACCAGGATAAAGCAGGGAAGAATGTTTGGAGAGAGGCAAAAAAACACATGGTTTGCATCTTTTTATTCAAGAAAATGTTCTATCTATTGCATATATAATAACTATTTTAGGTCAAATTAATATGAATTTTTTTCTACATTCCTCACAAATATCTGAACTCAACTAATTAATCATAGTAGCTTGAAGTCACATTGTATTAAGCTTTAGAATTCAAGCTGAGGAGTCCTTATTGTTGATAAACCAAAAAAGAAAAATGCCTAAGCTCGAGAATTCCATGGTGGGTGTGCCCAGAGCAATAGATCATCTTGTTTGAATCATGTACATATTATTACATCATTTCTATCAATCTGTATGCCCAACTCAAGAAAGTTCAGCTTAATATAAATAAGAAAATTCATTAGTGTAGTACATTGCTAAGGCAAGAAATTGAATACTTCATTAAATGCTAGAGCTAAAAGGGATTTTGGGAACTATCACATATGCATTTTACAGATGGAGAAGCTTATATTTACCATGACCTGAGTCAAACATATAACATTATTAAATCAATCAATTTGATTACATCCCAAATTAGGAGACAGAAAAATATATATAATGAAAGCCTGGTGATGACTTCTTACTCATCCTGACTGCATAAATGACTGCTAGACCTATATACTTAAACTCTTAGAAGCTGTTACCCTAGGCAAGTCACTTAAACCTGTTTGACTCAGTTTCCTCATCTGTAAAATGAGCTGAGGAAGAAAATGGCAAACCACACCAGTATCTTTGCCAAAAAATTCACAAATGGGATCATGAAGGGTCAGGCGTGACTGAAAAGACTGAACAGCAACAAAGACCTAAATCCTAGCATATTGATTTTCTCTTACTGTAACTGACCAGAGCAGCACAATTCAAGAAAACATGTTGTTTTACTGATCTCTATCTTAATTCCTTCAGGGAACTACAAATCACAGTGTAAAGAGGAAAACCCACAATATTTTAAGAGAAATAAAATAATAATAGAGCAAAGTGATCATAATAATAGGGTATAATATAGCACATTTATATAACATTTAAAAGTTTGCAAAGCACCTTGCAAAAGTAATACATTATATTGAAACTCAGTTATGGAAATGTATTTATTTTTAAATTGGAAACTCCATGTTAAGAATGACTATAGTAGAGGAGTGAGAAGAAGCAGGACATTTGGTATAGCACAAAGATTTCTAGGTTTGGAAGAAAAAGGTTTGGGGAGGAATTTGAACAAAAAATCCTGCTGTTTATGATTTGTGTGGCTTGGGACAAGTCACTTAAAACATCTTGGGATCTCAATTTCCTTCTTTTGGATGAGTTCATCTCACAAGTCCATTCCAACTCTAAATGTTATGAATTAGGGAGGCCCTCATAGAGAATAAGGAGAAAGAAATCAGTAAAAAAAATATTTAAGTCACATGGTAGTAGAGCTTTGAAATATTGATACTATCCACAGCCATAGATTAATAATTGTTTATTGAACTGAATTCCTCAGTCACTTTGTTAGCATTACTTGGATAAAATGAAAGTCAAAGACATACCTAATCTAGACAACTGTTGGGTGGCTACAATAATAATTTGGAATGGTTTTTGTTTGCTTTGGTATTCTATTTTGTCTTTCAGTATTATATTTGGTATTTAACAATAGCTAAACAATAAGATTTATAAATAAATATTTTATGTAGAGAAATCCTAATGCCGGGGGGGGGGGGGGAAGAAAAAAAAAAAAAAAATGGCAACTTCAAAATATTTTTCTCTAATAGCAATATTTGAATAGCAGCATGCTTCCTACTGCTCCACCAGCCCTTTTTCTAGTTTGACCTCACAGCCATAATCATTAGAAATGGGAGTTTGGGGGTGTATACCTCTTCTATAGGTTGCTATGACCAAAATTCACTACTAACCAACTTTGACAGGCAGAGATATCAAACCACCTTGGTTGGAGCAATTGAACATGGCAAGTGCCTCTTCATGGTTCAAGCCCTTACTTTATTTTCAAATCATCTTGGAAGAGAAAGTTCTAACCACACAAGTCTTTGGCCTTGTCAAATTCTTCAACATCAACAATGGATATGTCTTTATCTATGGAAATCACACTAAAGAAGATCCATTACCATCTTCTTTGCCCTAAGGAGCACAAGCCCTTTACCTTGGACTTGCCCTTAAAACCAAATAGATGTGTTGTCCATCTCTCTGGAATGTGAGAACAGACACTACCTTTGCTTTTCTGTTTATATTACCCAGTGCCTAGTACAGTATTTTGAATATAACAAATGTTTAATATATGCTTTTTTTTGTAAAATGTTTCATTCTATCTTTTGTAATTAACTTTTTATTTCATAGATAAGAGGAAAAAACCTCCAGGAAAGGGACAATTAGGTGATAAAATGGATAGAGCTCTATGGTAGGAATCAGGAAAACCTAAGTCCAAATCTGCTCTCAGACACTTAAGAGAAATGGCATTTTAGGCAAATCACTTCACCTCAGTTTCCTCAACTGTAAAATGGGGATAATAATAGTGCTTTCCTCCCAGAGTTGGTATTAGGATCAAGTGAGATAATATTTGTAAAGTGTAAAGCAAGAATTGTGCATGGTGTATAACAATTACTTTTTCCCCTTTCTTCCACCCATGCCAAGAGCACTTGATTCTACTAAGGCTGTTATCTCCATTCCTTCCCCTTCTAAAAATGGACCCCACCCTGTGGAGTCACTCTGACTTTGATAGGCCACATATGGCCTTATTTTGCTGGTATTCCAGACTACTATTGTACTTTCTAGATATATCCTGTGCCCCTTCTGCTGTTCCATGGTGCTGGATTGCTCAGGAAAGAAACTTATACATAAGCATACCTTCAAGGAGTTTTCATTCTAATGAGCAAATAAAAACACAGAAAGGAAAATGGAACAGCAGAAGGGGCACGGGATTTATAATCAGGGCACTTGACTTTGCTACTTATTTCCTGTATGACTTTGGTAAACCACTTAACTTCTGCATGACTTCAGCTCTTCATCTATAAAAAGGGGTAGGTGGATTAAATTCCAACTAAAGTTCCTTCTAGCTCAAAGTTCTATGATCTTTATGTCTCTCCCTCACCTTTTGATATCTCTATTTGTTAACAGAGCAAACGATTAAGATTATTCCATGGTCTATTGAGTAAGACATACAATTATGATCCTATCATTTGAGACCCTCTAGAATCTGGATTCAAATTCTAATGGGCAAATAAAAATATTTGCATTAGAAAAAATTTTCTTAAGCTTATGTAATTAATAAAAAATAAATCAAGCCTTGATTTATTAACAATTGCTCATTTTTAAGGTATAAATGCTTACACAGAAAATTTAACAGTTCGTTCTTATCAGCCAATTAGAGCATCCTCTAGCACACCCATCTCCATTATTCATGCTTTTGCTTAGAGAATCCCACTCCACAGATGTTTTGTATTCAGTTCTTCTCAATCACTATCTATTGAAATGTCTCTCTCTCTCACTCACTGAAAAACCTAACTCAAATGCCAGTTCCTGCATCAAGCTTTCCCTGTGATTTCTCAAACCAGGTGAAACAGGTCTCTCTGTGGCAGGACCTGTTCTATCCTTTAGTAATTTCCTGCTGATTCATCCTATAGATACAAGACCTCCTGATAAATGAAGTCCTAAACATGAAGCACTTATTGAATGATAACTTATTTACTGTATGGTTTAGACTGTCTGAAAATTGACTCAGGATAGTTGAATGTCAAATAAAACATTCAACCATGAGCAAATTTATTGACTCCTTTGATCTTTGTTTTGCCATGAAGCCCTTTATGAGCTAATAGCCACCTGTGCATTGGAATGAGCCCTTGGGCACTGGAAAATTTCCCCAGAGTTCAGTCTAACTAACATGTTAGTTATAGAATAAAACACTCTCTCCCCTTCTCTTTTTCTTTCATCTGCCTTCTGAATCAATTACTATTAACAAAGACTCCAAAGCATCTATCTTAGAGTAGAGCTAACACATCAATACCTTGACTTATCAACTACCACTGCCCTAAAACTCCTGATAAAGAATGATGGTAAAACAGCAATGACATCTGAAATATCAGTGACATACCAGAGACAGGTCCTTTCCTGAGCAAAAAGAAGCTGTCCAACTATTTTGGTTGTGGCCTCCCCTCCTCCCAAGAGTTGATCTGATAAAGATTTGAACATTTGAACCATTCCACTCCAACCCTTCCCCAGTTTCCAATATTTGTGACACTTTCAATGACCATAAAGAATATTATTCATTAATTTAGATACATAAATTATATGTATACATGCACACACACATATATCTACGTGTCTGTATTTCTCTTTTTTCTTCCATAGCAAGGATGCTGATTTACCAGAAAGTTGCTCATTCAGGGAGACATTTGATGCTAAATGTGGATATAAAAACTTGATTAATTCTGCTTTACATTATTAGAAAAAATATTTTATAAGTAGAGATTAATGCTAATTTTCCTTTCCCTTTCAAATGTCTCGTAGAACTTTGCTTGGATCTTTTATGTTTTCCTTTATTTTGTGAATTGTAGATATTTTTAATGTTTTCCCTTTGAACTAAATTATAACCCCCTCAAAAACAATAATCTTTAATGTGTACATCTGAATTTCTAAAATTATCACAGTCCCTTACATATCATAGAAATTCTGTTGAATTTCTGAATTCAGCATTTTTAAAAATTCAGAACTCATGTTGTACTGTTGTGCATCTTTGTAATGAACTTATTATATAGGACAAAGGATATAAAAATTGTATATATAATGTATTTTAAATTAATATTATAAAATATCTTAGAGATTACCTAGTGTAGTTCATACATTATGTGGTCGAAAAAATTAAGCACCAGGTGATATAACTTTTCTAAGGTTATGAAGGCCGTCAATGGCAGAATCAAGATATGAGCCAAAGTTCTGATTCCAAATTCATGGCTTTTTCCATTATACCATGCTACTTATCATTATCATTACAGCTGTCTATGTATGTAGACTGTAAGCTCCAAGAGGGCAAGAATCACATATCATCTAAAATTTATATTGTACCTATTTTATACCTTTTCTGTTTTCACTATATCACTTATTAATAAATACATCTTTCCTTCCTACTAAATTATATATATACATATATTACATATGCATGTATATTTACATGCGTTTATTTGTATGCATGCCTTTCTTTCCTACTAGAGGATTACATATGTACTATAGGATGTGCACACACATACTTACACATATATAGATATAGAAAATACAAATATATGTATTCTTTGTAGGAAAGATTCATGTCAGTATCAGTATATGTACATATATAATATGTACATTATATACATTTACACTTTAGCACATGTGTGTGCAGGAAAAGGTATACAGAACCAATTGTAATACAAGCAAAATACCAGGAACACTTCATATATGTATATATATATGTGTGTGTGTGTGTGTGTGTGTGTATTTCCCCTAATAAAAAGTAAGCTTGAAAGCAGGATCATTTTGTTTTTGTATACAAAGTGTATCTCGTACATAGAAGGTACTTAATAAAAACTCATTGACTGGTACATTTGTTTTGTATTAATTAAACTCTTGGTCTAACTATAGATAGTTTTGAAAGAATGAACCTGGAGAAAAATGTTGAACATAGTGCCCTCCAAAAAGTAAGTGTGCAGTATGTATTGATGAGGATGAAGATGACTGTGGCATAGGTAAAATTCAGAAAAACAAGTTAGAATAAATGTAAAGTATATAGCAACTCCACCATTGCGCTCAGTAGAACTCCATATTTTCCCCCTACAAGTCAAAGAGTTTTATTCCAATGTGGTAAACTTTTGGGGGGACGGGTGCATTTAATCTTCCTCCTTGTCATCGCCGGTGCTCGACCCTCCCGACCCTTCTTGGCATTCTTCTTCTTGACCCTGCCAGTCCGGCCGTCACTGTAGGCCGAGCGCAGGGAGAAGTCGATGTACTGGAAGACGAGGCGCACGATGAAGGAGGGGATGTTCACCACCTGCTTTAGGACCCTGATGTGCCTCTGGCGCGTGGTGGAGGGACGGGACTTGGTCAGGCCCAGGTTGAAGACCTGCGTCTGCAGGCTCTATTCCTGGAAGTCCTCGATGTCCAGGCCCAGGATGTACTGCAGCTTCATCTTGCCCTGGTCCAGGACGCCGATGAGCCCCAGTCGCCGCAGCAGGGCATCGTCTTCGAACAGCTGCCGCGGGTCCTTCTCGTCTAGCGTGAGCAGCTTCCGCACCGCTTTGAGGGTTTTGGCCAGAGTGAACTTAACGCACCACACCTCAGGTTTGTTGCGGAGCCGGTACTCGCCCACGAGCTTCAGTTCCTGGTCCAGGCGCTACTTTTTGAAGGGCCGCCGCGGAGTCACATATGTCTTCGGTCACACCCAGCTCTCGACGACAGGCATCTTGACCTAGAAATACGATCTGGCCCGCGCATCCTTCACACTTCTTAACCAGCAGGGAAAGCACTCCATTATGTTAAACTGGTGGAGTGATGGGGTGGCTTCTTCACTTTGGTAAAACCAGATTTCTTTCTCTGAAGGACAATGGGTGGAGACATTGGAATGACTATGGCTACTTTAAACCTACTATTCAAATAGTTCAGAGAGGGATGTGCTTCTGAGATAACCTGCTGCCCCTCCGCAGGAGACCTCCTGCCTCTTCACTCTTATCTGCTATCTTGTTATAAGTGTTAATAGATCTCATCACAGGAGAAGAGCAAGGCATGGTACAGTAGAAATCACCTCAATAGACATGTTTCACACAAATCCTGATCACAGTGTGAACTTTATTTTATGAGATACTGACAGCAGTATC
The DNA here is from genome assembly GCF_028583685.1 of Petaurus breviceps papuanus. Lineage (NCBI taxonomy): Eukaryota > Metazoa > Chordata > Mammalia > Diprotodontia > Petauridae > Petaurus > Petaurus breviceps. The sequence goes on from NW_027187391.1 coordinate 35,980,282, forward strand.
CTCTCTGTATGGGATAAACACAGAATTAAAAAAAAATATTGTACTCACCCTTATATAATCTCTACCTAGCATTTAATGGCTAATCCTTAACCTTTGGCACCTATATTTTTAATTGTTTTATTCGAGGAAATAATATCTGCAATTCTTAATTATTACAATATTTTTAGTGAGCCCTTTCTTCCTTATTCCAGGACAAACCCTCCCCACTTGGGGAAGTTTCTTCCTTCCTGATTGGTGTCTTTCACTCATAGTCACATAAGGAAAACAACATATGTTTCTTTAAATATTCACAGGAGAAGCATCAAGGTGGCACAATGGATAAAGTGCTGGAGTCAGAAAGACCTAAGTTTAAATCCAACCTCAGAGGCTTACTAGCTGGGTGACCTTAGACAAGTTACTTAACCTCTGTTTGCCTCACTTTACTCCAATGTAGAATGAGGGGAATAATAGCAACTACCTTTCTTGGTTATTTCAGGAATCAAATGAGATAAGACAGTATTTGTAAAATGTTTAGCTTACACCTAGGACATAGTGGATACTATATAAATTCCAACTGTTGTTATTAATGGTCAAATCAGAGCTAACATTAGTATTAAATAAAATAGTTTATAGTGAACAGAGCATAGACTTCTCTCCCCTCCCCCAGAGAATCCCAAAATATTTTAGACACTGATTAACTTAGCTAAAATGAGTCAAATATAATTATATAAATGCTTCATATGTTACAATAAAATTCTAATAACAATCACAAGTTAGCATGTATATAGCATTCTAAGGTTTGAAATAGGTAGCTAGGTGGTACAATGGATAAAGTGCCAGCCCTGGAGTCAGGAAGACACATTTTCCTGAATTCAAATCTGATCTCAGACACCTGCTACCTGTGTGACTCTGAGCAAGTCAATGAAGCCTGTTTGCATCACTTTCCTCATCTGCAAAAATGTGTTAGAGAATGAAATGGCAGGCCACCGTAGTATCTTTGCCAAACCCCAGATGGGATTCCAAAGAGTTGGACATGACTGAAAAATGACTCAACAACAACGAGATTTACAATAAGCTTTATAACATCTTATTTTATCCTTGGGACAGCCTATAGGTAGGTGCTATTATTTTCATCTTACAGATGAGAAAAATTGAGGCCAATCCAGTTTAAGTGATTTCCTTAGAATCACATAGCTAGTAAGTGTCTACATTTGTGCTTGACCTTACATACTATACTGTATTGGCTGTAATACCTCGATGTCTCTCGTAATCATTATAGAAAAAATGTCACAATAAAACATAATCACTGCAAGTAGAAATAAGCATCAAAGATTACCCTGGATTGTGTTGCACTCAGTTCTGACATTTCCTTGGTTAGATTTTGGTATGCAATCTTCAGTGATGAATATTCATGAGGTATTCAACATTTAAGAAAAAAAGACTCTAAACAATGAATATTATAAAAGCTTAAAACTATCTTCCAAAAATGTGGAACACCTTATATGTACTGTTACTAGTAGAATATAAACTTTTTGATTGTAAAGCTTGTGTGAGTATGACATTTTATAAGCTATGAATACTATTGAAGTTAAAAAGTGCTATAAGACTTTTAGGACACTGGCACAATGCGGTGGTGGGAAAGGGAAGGGGTTTTTGTTCCTAGAAGTCACAGGGATTGTTGACTTTGTATATTAAGTAGATTATTAGGGAAGTCAGTTAACAAGCCCTTTCCAAGAGAAGCAGTGGGAATACTGATATGATTACAGTTCCCAGAGCAAGAGGTAGAAAGAGAAACTGTAGAGATTTTAGGAGGTCTTAATTTAATTTGTTTTCTTAATTTAATTGTTTTTGCTATTACAAGTAAACATCACATTAATATTTTTATGGATATGAATTCTTCTTTTCTTTTATAGTCAATAGAAGGTAAGCTTCTCGAGGGGAGGAACTTTCTTTTTTTTTAATACCCATCTGGCATTTAATAAATACGTAATGTTTATGAATTTTCTTAAATATTCTTTATGATAGTGTAGGTAAATATCTGTGCATGTTCCAAGGACTGGAAGCAAGTAAGGAATTGTTCAATGACTGGGACTGGGGCTCCATTTGCTAGTATTCACAATGATTAATATTATATGCAAATATTCTATAAAAGTCTTCAGATTCCCAAGATTTGAGAAATATCAGAGCATCATAGTCCTAGAAGTAGAAGGTAATACAGAGGCCATTGTGTACAATCCCTTCATTTTACAGATAAGGAAACTGAGGCATAGAGATGTTGAATGACTTGTCCAAAATCACAGAGTTAATGTCTGAGGTGATGTTTGAATTCAGATTTTCCTGGCTCCAAACCCAGAGATTATGAAAAGGTCATTAATAATGTCATTTTTTTTTCAAATAACAGTTTGCCAAAAGCTATTGGCATATATAATTTCTTCTATCTCAAAGTAAAACAAAATTAGATGTGGAACCCCATTAAATATCTTCCACCATGTTTCACATTAGCATAGATATAGCTATATGTGGATATAGATATGTATGCTTCTTAAGTAGGTCATACATAGATTATGAAGCTTAATCGTAAGTGATATGCAAAAAGATTTGTTTCATTATAAATAAAATAAATATTCTGTAATAGAATGAACAAGCTGATAAGAATCTGGGAGATTGCTTTATCTAATTCTCTGACTGAAGAACAAATCCTGAAATTTCTATAAAACTTTGATAATTGGAAAGCACTTCCTTCATCACAACTAGGAGGAAGGGGTAGTAATGGCATTTTTATCCCCATTTTGTTAGCAGAGGAAACTGAGGTTAAAATTGGTTAATTGAGTTGCCCATGGTGGCACAGCTGGTAAATATCCTAAGCAGGACAAGAATCCAGGTCACTTAACTCCCTAGCCAAGTACAATGTTCTATTGTACCATGCTTTCTCACTAAGGGAAAGTCCAAAGAGAATGGAAATAAATAAAGTAAGCTGGAAACTGACATGAAGAAAAAAAATCACAGAATTGTTATTCATTTTGGAGTGCCTCATTCTCCCTGTGTTTGTTGGCTCTGATTGCTTCAAATAGAATCTAGTTTATTCTCCCTTGAACAGTAGATGTGATGGGTTTCATTAAAATGGCATAACTTGTGAAATTCCTTGGGAAATCTCACAGATACCTGAATGACTAGGAAATCTATTAAATTATAGATATATAGCTTTGATGATAAGTTCACTTTCACAAAATCTAGCCATTTTTTGTCCCATGGTACGAAAACTCTGCTTAAGGCACTTGGAGTTAACACAGTGGAAAAATAATGGAATTCATATAATGTAGCAATAGATTACAGTTGGCTGGGGAGGAAAAAAAAATCTTCCATGGGGATACATAAGCATGCTCCATTTCACTGAGTAACAAAGAAGTGGAGGGACTCACAGATGTTTGAGGGGTTGGGGGAAAGAAGGGAAAGAAAGAGGGAAAGGAAAAAAATAGAGAAGTGGGCTACTTACACAATTTAAGAGATATAATAAGAATTGTCAGATAGAAACAATCACACTTTACTTTAATACAGCCCCTCATCAGTAAGATTATTTTGCAGGGAGTAATGACCATTGATGTCTGAGATGTGCTTCTAATCTAAAGGGCAGATGTGGACAGATAGCCTCAGAACAACAGGACAGGCTGGACAACATTTGATTCCTAGGAAAGGGAAATTGCATCCAGAGGATCAAGTCTTTAGCAAATGCAAAAATTCCTTACTCCACTTTCCTTTTTCTTCATAACTCTATCAGGTAAAGTAAATGTCTTTATTCTTCAAATCATTGCTCTGATTTCAAGAGTTACACAATTTTGTTACTGGTACTGTAGGAGTCCTCTAAAAAGTCCTTAATATTACTATGTTTAGAATTGTACATTATAAAAGGCAGACCCAGATCTAACTCTATTTTCTCAGATTCAGCAATATACTTATGGAACTATGTGACTGAGCTTAATTGATCGAGACAAGAAGAGAATTTGTGGAAAAAAAAGTTTCTGAACCCCTATAAGTATCAAAGGATGCTCAGACTAAAAATCTGGATAAATATTCTTGCTGGCCTCTCAATGCAATTTAGCTAATAATTAAGAAATAAGCACTTATTAAGTATGCACAGGTGCTATACTAAACTATAAGCCTACAGAAACAAAAAAGGTAATAATGATCTCTGACTTCCAAAAGCTCACTTTAAATAGAGGAAAGAGACAGAGACAGAAAGAGAGAGAGAGAGAGAGAACATTCTAGGTAGGGAGGACAGACTGAACAAAAGCCCAAAGGCAGGAGAGCAGAATTTCATATCAATATCCATGGTACCACTTGACTTTTGTTTGCCCTGTTTCCCCTTCCATACTCACATAAGTCTATTGTTGTGGAAATTTTGCCCTTTGAGAATATGTTTTCAGATGCATACATCATATTATTATTAGTAATTGTTTTCTTCCCGTAGTCTAGACCTATGACTTGACTGGTTCTATGAACTCCTGGTATGGAACCTCCTTCCACCAATGCAGCTGGACAACATGACTGTAACTTAGTTTCATAGAGAAATTAAGTTATTTTCCCATTGCCACAGAGCTAGGATATTTTAGAGACAGGACGTGAACTCAAGTCTTCCTGTCCCTAAGACCATAAGTGTTGTATTACCTTTCACTGATGGTTATTAATTTACAATTTTTAAAATATACAGAAATTTATTCTGTTCTACTCACATAATCTTCAACAACCCCAATTCATCCCCTCGCTGGAATCTAGATAGGAAGACAAAGTAACAGAAGACAATGTTTTACCAGACTATTAATTCACAATCACTTAAAAGACAAAATAAATTCTCTCTTTGCCTTATAAACTCATGCTTGTACATTTTTCTCCTTTAATAGCTATACACCTAAAAAGATTTGATGATATTCACATATGACAGCCTTGTTAAACACATTTCAGATCTTGCCTCTGACATTTATTATGTGAAAATCTCATAACCCATTGGTACCTTCAGTTTGTATATCTGAAACCTGGGAATAACAATAGTATTGACCTGACAGTATTGTTATGAGCACTTGAGAAGAGTTGTGTTATTGACCATTATCACTAGTAGTAACTTATCATCATGGAAGGAGAACAAACTTAGGACGCAGGAGACTTGAGTTTGAATCCTGACTCTGATACTAACTGGCTGACACTGGGTAAGTCATTGAACTTCTCTAATCTCAATCATCTATAAATTGGGGATAGTAAAGCTTACGTTACCTATAGGACAGGATTATTGTGAGGAAGGAGCTCTGAAAACTTCAAAAGTACTATAAATGAAAGTTGTTGCAAACATCAATGGAAAAGGAGAAAATAAGAAATATAAACAGAAATTTTAGGCAATGTACTACTCAAAATTTATGGATCAATTTTTTTGGGGGGGTGGATGAGAGAAAATGAAGAGGGATTTCAGGGAATGTATCACAGAGGACCTTCCTGAAAAGTGCATTCCTCTCCTCAGCCTCCTGAAAACCCTAACACAAGCCAAGACTCTTTTCAAGTGTCATTATTTATAAGAATATTTTTTCCTTATTCCCCTAGATGTTAGTTCATTCCATTCTCCAAATTATATTGCATTTATTTTAAAATTTATTTGCATGTATACACACAGACATACACATATTCAGACACAAATAGTGGCACATTTTTAGTGCAGTTGTTTTCCCATCCTGTCCAATTCTTTATTATCCCAATTGGAGTTTCCTTGGAAAAGATATTGGAATGGTTTGTCATGGACTTCTCCAGCTCATTTTATAGATGAGTACAGAGAGGCAAAAAGGGTTTAATGACTTGTCCAGGGTCACACAGCTAATACGTGTCTGAAGCCATATTGTAACTCATGAAGATAAATCTTCCTGACTCCAGGCCCAGTAGTCTACCCTCTGTACCACTTAGCTGCCCATAATAGCACATAGTAGGATCTTAATAAATGCTTATTGAAGTTCACTGAATTGAGTTGAATTGGGCTAAAGTAATTCTAGACTAGAGGTAGAGAGACTGCGTAGAGAGGCAATCTAAGGCTAGATGAGAAAAGATGAGGAACTTACTCTGAGTGGATTCAGTGATGATGGAAAGGAGAGGACACCTATAAAGACATAACAGGAACAATGGGACCTGATTGGATGTGTTCAGTGAGGGAGTGGAAGGAGTCAGTGCCAACTCTTAGGTTTAGAATCATCATGTCTGGGGGTACATTGGTCTAAAAAGAGCCACATGGCATAAAACATTAAATCTATAGGTGCTCTGTCAGCTTTACAAAGTAGAAATAGAATGCATATTCCTTACAAGTAAATTATGTAGGAATACTGCACAACTGGATAGCAACTCATTAATGAATTCTGCTCTCACCCTACAGCATTTGTACAAGGGTTGAGTAGGAAGAGTGTAATTAGGTGTGCTACAAAATTCTAAGTAAAAGAAGATTAATATTTGGACAAGTCAAGTAACCTTAAGGGAAGAAGCACTTTACATAATTGAAACCAGCTGGGATACACATATGTAAGAAAAATGATTCCTTTACCTTGGAATATAACATTGGTAACAATTAAAATGTCTCTAATTGGAACTGTGTGACACAAAAGGAGTGCAATAAATATATAGGTTCACAGTTAATGTTAACCCAATACAATGACAAGAAGGCCAATTTAACTCATAGACTTCAAAGATTTAGAACTAAAATGCTCAAGGCTCTGACAAGCAACTTATGTCAGGAAACAACTGGAAAAATAGCTGTCATGCAATTTGCAAATCAGACCCTGAAGGTGATAGCAGAGCTGCATTATTATTTTTATCTACTTCAGCAGACAACTTCTAAAAGTGTTGATTTTTTTCTTCTTCTTCTAAGAAAATGTGAAAGTGCAGTCTGAAAAGTTTTGTTAAGTACTGTACTGACAGAATAGCTGGAAATATGCCAAGTGAGGTGGGTGCCATCTGTCAAGGTCTGTCTGTTTCATTGGAAAGGGCACTGTAGATATTGAAAGGGATGACAGAAAATACCTGAGTCCTGACCAAATGTTGCCAAGCTCAGAAGCCACACCTTGTCAGTTTTATGTTTAGCTGTTGGAGGTGTGTTATTCCCTAGAGTTGAACTGCCTGTCATATGTAAGCATATGTATTATACATGCCTATGCACATATACACATATATATGATGTATATTATATATGCATATAATTTGTATTTTATATGTGTGTGTATCTATACACACATACATATATATTTAACAAAGGGGGGAAGATAAGAAATACATTGCTGATGGAGACTTACAAATTGATTGAAAATTTAAAAAGAACAGAAACAAACCAGTGAAACACTTGTTCTGACTTTACGTAGGTACAACATCAATATAACAGTACAAACACAGACACACAAACAAAAACACATACATCTTCTTCATATTCTTTCTTTGACCTTGGAAAATCTCTAAAAACCTACTACCTTACATCATTTATAACAGGTTACTTACTGACTACATTGCTAGGCTATGTGAATAGTTCCCATCCCTTCATCTAGACAAAAAGAAATATTAGACAGTATTTATCAATCTAACATTCATAGTTCCATTAGTTGCTACTCTGATATCAAACTCATCTTTCATTCCCAGTGAATGGAAACTTTTGAGATCTTTTGTTGTTGTTGTTATCTTGGCTTCTAGGATAGTATTTTGAACATTGAAAGTACTTAATAAATGTTTCTGAAAATAAATAAAATCTAGTGGATAAATTCCTAGTGGAATTGCTCTCAAACTACTTGCTGTTGAAGTAAGAGATTTGTTAATATTCACCTTCATAAATTAGCTCTTGCTATTGCCCCATGCCCATTAAAGAATCCTAGTCTCAGACTCAATGAGGTCATAAAATCATAGATCTAGAACTGAAAGGACGCTAGGGGCCATCTAATGTAACCTCTTCATTTTAGGAATAAGGAAACAGACCTAGGCATGTTCAGTGTCTTACCAAAAATTACACAAGTAGTGATCATCAAAGGTAGAATTTGAATCCACAACCTTAGCATCTCATGACAGTGTTCTTTTCTCTCTGCCATTCTCTTATATAGTTCCAAATCCCTTATTTTTAAGTATATTCAAAGTACACTTCCCCTTTTAGATTCCACTGATCCCAAACTCACTTATTTATCTTTTCAGCATATAAATAATAAATTTATAATATCGTAGACACTTGTATATATGTTTCCTTCTCATTCTCATATCAGTTCTGCATCTGGTTCAACACTAGATTCAGAAGTAAAGAAATGAGAACATGAGGAGAAATTGACATCCACACAAAAATAAGCAATAACATAGTCTAAGGAACTCTAGAGCATCTGTGTGGCTTCACTATTTTGTATTTACTGTTAGTTATATTGCTGTGTATTTATTCTTAAATTATTTCATGTGTCTGTGCTTTGTCTTCATTGAATTTTCTAGCTCCTCTGGGGCTAATGTTGCATCTTTTAATTATTTTATATCCTTCATAGTATTCACTAGAGGTCCAGGCTAGCAATAGATATTTGAATATTTGTTAACTCTTTGTTTTCTATCTCATTCATCTTGTAATAATAAATAAAAATGTAATAACTATATATGCACACATATATGTATAAATACATACATATGTACATATACTTATATATATGCATATACCCATACATATAGACATACACATTTTATATCTATCATATAATATCACATATTATATCTATCTATCTATCATCTATCAATCTATCTATCTATCTATCTATCTATCTATCTATCTATCTATCTATCTATCTATCTATCTATCTATAGTTATATCTATATCTATCCGTGATTGAATAGGAGACAGTATTTAGACATAACACTGGCACTTCATACTATGCCAAAGACCAGTATCACTTACATTCATACCAAACAAGTTTTTCTGTCTCACACCCTCAGTGGTCTGAAAGAACTCTCCCAAACTAAGCATTTTGGAGTCTTTGGAGACATAGTTTAGTGGAATGTACAGGAAGTCCAGAGACTTGGCTTTTACACCTGGCTCACATATTATTGAAATCATGAATTAATAACATTTCAAAGTCAGTTTCCCCACTTGTAATATTGGACAGAGGCTGTATAAGAAGTCCTTCAATGTTTCTTCTAGCTCAATGCTGTGCTTGTGCATTTTTATCAAGGATATTATCAATGTGGGCATAGATCATCCTCAAAAAGATTTTGATAGAATAATGGAACCAGACATATGGGTAAATAGATGTTGGTGTCTCCTCTTTCTTAAAAAAATACTACCTGTGCTCTCTTAAATTTCAATACGATAAATATTTGGGGAAAATATATTAAGAATCTATTATTCATAGAAATACTACATGGTGTAGTGAGTGGGTCTCACAATTAGGCAAAACTAGATTCAATTTCTACCTCTTAAATTTTTCTACATGTAATTGGGGAATATTTAACAGAATTAAAAAATGAAAATGAAATTAGAAAATACTAAATGAAATCAATAAAAATGTATCTAATTTCCTCTACATTCATATTATAATCACTTTGGTCCTTACTTTCCTCATTATCACACCAAGAGTCTTTTACCTGATCTCTCTGGTTCTACTCTCTCCTGATTTCACTACTTGCTTAATATTGCTACCAGATTAATCTTCCTAAAACAGTTTCCAACCTAGTGACTCATCTGAGTTATTGTGAAAATCATTGAGAATCAAGTACTAATTTTGCCTGGAAGCAGCTGGTAATTTTTGAGCCAGCCTTCTCCACAGATAGTAAATTGATTGAATAATTACTCTAATCCGAGTCTAGTCCCTCTGATTTTTTGAGCAGCCACATTAGTAAAACTTAATAGATTAAAGTAATGTACTTGTCAGCACTAATCAGAGAATTGGTTGGAGTAACTAGAAAACATCATGTCAATAAATCCAAGAATAACATGTATAATCTAGTGACCTGTTAACTACTTTACTTAGACCTGTACTGTTTAACCTTACTTTATACAAGAGAATGATTCCTCCAGAGTTGTGTATTATCCAAATTGAGTAAATAAAATCTTTCAATAGCAGTTCAATGTTTAGTAGGCACCTACTATAATGAGTACAATACTAGGCATTAGAGGATATAGAATGTTTCCATAACACAAGTCCCTGATCTTGTGGAGCTACTTGTCTAGTAAGGAAATAAGTTGCTGCTGCTGAGTTGTTTCAAGTGTGTCCAGAGCTTTGTGACCCCATTTGAGGTTTTCCTGGCAATGATACTGTAGTGGTTTGCCATTTCCTTCTCCAGGGAGCTCACTTTATAGATGAGAAAACTGAGGCAAACATTGTTAAGTGATTTGTTCAGGATCACACAGCTAGAAAGTAAGTGAGGTCAGATTTCAATTCAGATCTTCCTGACCCCAGGCCCAGGTTTCTATTCATTGCACCAGCTATCTGGAGATAAGGCACATTAATAATTGTCAATAACAATACAATGCTTTTAGAATTGTAGAGGTGGAAAATTAAATACTATATGAGGTCTAATAGAGCACACATCATTGGGGAAAGTGGAAGAGGTGGATAAAGGAAGGCTTCTTATAAAAGGTGACATTTGAGATGGACTTTTCAAGAATAGGCTGTAATTGAATAGACCAACTAAAGAAGAGACAATATTATAGCATAGTGAATGGATTTGTTTTTATTTTTCCTTTCCTTTTCTTTCTTTGTTTCCTTCTTTCTTTTCTCTTCTCCTCCTTCTCCTCCTCCTCCTCTTTCTCCTCCTCCTTCTTTTTCTTCTTTTGAAAAGTCAGACCCTATAGTAGGGTTGTGCTCACTGGGGTAGAGAGGAAAGTTTGAATATAAGAAGTGTTGCTGAAGTAAAATCAGAACAAGGTTCTTAATTGGACATGAGAGGTTGAAGAGAGGAAAATTTCAAAGGTAACATCAAGGGTGCTGGTAAAAGAGATAGAATGAATGGTGATTCCATACTTAGAGATGCTGAGGTCAGTTTGGGACATGTTGAATTTAAGACGTTAACAGTATATCTAGGTGGAAACATCTAATAAGCAGTTAAAGATTCAAGTGTGGAGGTCTAATGTAAGGACATAGATGGGAATATACATTTCAAAGTCATCTGACTAGGGATGGTAGTCAACTCCATGAAAATAAGTAAGATTAACATGCTAGAGAGAAGAAAGAAAAAAAAATAAAGAGATGCAGACAGAACTCTGAATTTCACACATACATTTGGTGGTAAACTATTCTATTATACTTTGGATCTATTCTCATTGGTGATAATATAGAAAGCAGTATATTTGGACTCATGTATTCTGTGTAAGAAAGTAGCAATGGATCACAAGTAGATGAAATCTGGAAGAGCAATTGAACCAAACCCAATACCTACTAAAGAGAGAAATACAGTTTTAAAAGCACTCAGTTTGGTTTTCAAGATAACTCAGATGAAGAAAATTTCAAAGCATAGGATAGAGTATCAGAGTATTGTGTTGTTGCTGTTGTTTTAAGATGCAGAATACATATTTTTGCCCATGTATTTGTCTCCTCATTCTATAAAAATCTTTATGAGAATGGTCTATGCACATCAGTGAGGTTTTCACAGATAATTTTCTTAAACGGAACACATCATCATACTCCAATAGTTCTGTAACATAGAGAAAATATACTATCTTTTTGCGTGTATTGTTATTTATTTTTCTCCAAGAATTTAACCTAATAGAACAGGGTGCCAGAGAAATATCTCTAATCCAACAAGGTATCTCCCATACATGGATTAAAATAACATAATACTAAATGATAATTTTGAATATGGATAATGCTTTGATAAATTTTCTACTGAAAATTGCCTTCAAACAAAGTGCAAAATAAGGAAATATGTTCACCTAGAATCTTTTTTGAAGTCATAAAGAATGTCCTGTGTAATAGTTAAAAGAAAGATTGAGTCCCAAATGCAAATGCTCTTATCAGCTGATGATGTCAGATTGGTTTTAAAAAGACCTGAAACTCTAGAAAACCTCCTCATGAAATTCACAGAAACAAACTGCTCAAACTACAGGATGGGGTGGGGTGGGGAAGGGAATGTTGTGGAGTGGATGAAAAATGCTTAATTCTCCAGACTAAAGTGCCTTTCAACTTTGTGCCTTTCAACTTAGTCTTTCAAAATGTATTTGTCAAATAAGCTAATAGATGACCAGTGATCTGGGCTCAAAATTGAGCATGAGGTGGAAATTGATTTAAATCTAATAAATTATAGGCAAGATTAAATTAGATGGAGGTTAAAAATTTGTCCAATGTGTATAAACATGAGTTCCTTGAGGAATGGGACTGTTTCTCTTTGCATTCCCCATGTTAAACATGGAGCCTGGACCATACTAAATGCTTAATAAATGTTTCATGACAGATCAGAGACTTCATAATCTAGTAGGAGAGACATTTTCTATAATCATAATTTTTTTTTAATTTTGGAGGGTGGAGAATGAGAAATAGTTTTCTAATTCCTTCTGATTAAAATTCAGACTTAAACTCTTTCACAAATGCTTTATGTATGTACTAGAAAGAATGGACCAGTCTGAGTACAGTTTGTGGCAGCTCAAGTTGGTAAAACTATTGACTATTTTCTATAATACATCACACTTTTATGTCTCCATATCTTTGTTAATTAAGTTCTCTTTACCTCATCCATCTTCCAATTACTAGCCTACCAATCTGATGAATTCCTAGTCATCCTTATCTATTTCAGGAAGTCTTCTCTGATTCCTGTCTTTTTAAAACGACTACTTTTTCCTTGAATCTCATATACAATTTGTTAACTCATATATTTTTGCATTTTATAGTTATTTATATACATATATATATATATATATATATATATATATATAATCTCCCTATTAAACAAAAAGATTTCTGAAGTTAGGAGTTGTGTTCTAGTGACACATCCCACTTCTGCTAGGAACTAAGATAGTCTCTAACAATATAGTGAAGTGCCTTACAAATGTATATGAAACTGAAATGGATATTTTTTGGCCTTTTTCAATAGCTCTTAGCACAGGGCCTTGCATTTATTAAGTGGATAATAAATGCTTGTTGACTGATGCCTATACTTTCAGTAATTATTAATATATATCTATAAATATATTTATATGGCATATAAATACATGTATATAAATATATTTATATGTTATATAAATACATGTATATAAATTTAATTATTACATAAGAATAAGAGGCTTCAAGTAAGACCACAACTTCTTTGAAGAATGTTGCCTGTTCTGTAATTTAGTTTTGGAAAATTGTCAGAGAGCTATGGAATGACTTTTCCAGAGGTGCAACTTGAGCTCTTTGGACAACTTCACTATGTCATGCTGTCTCTTGTTCAACTAATTAATCAGCATGCATTATTAAGTGCTTGCCATGTTCTAAATACTACTAATACAAAGGGAAAGCAAAAAAAGTAGCCCCTGCCTTCAAAGAAGTTGCATTTTAATGGGTAAGACTAGATAAAGACTTTATACAATATATACATGCATATGTTTATAGATGCCTATTTACATTGTACACATGTATATGTATGGTTATATACATATATGTTTGTAATATCTATGCATACATGTAAAGAAAATACAAGGTGATCTTAGAGGGGAAGTCACTAATTGCCCCTGACGCCTCACCCCACCATGGAGACTGGGAAAAACCCCTAGCAAATGATGGCATTTGAACTGATTCTTAACAGAAGCCATTTTGACTATTATAAATATGCATATTAACTACAAAGGACATATGAAGGAAGACACTATCTGCATCCAGAGAAACAACTAATAAATAGAAATATGTATAGAATGGTTTTACATATATATATATATATATATATATATACACACACACATGTGTGTATACTTACACATAAGATATATGTAAGTACATACATACTCACATATTTGTGTCTAATGGTAGCCATATCCAAGGCAGGGAAGAGGGAGAAAAAAAGGGAGAAAAAGAAATTTACATGATACCTTTATTATATATTTAAAAGGAATAGCAAGTTATACATAATTGATTTGCAGTTTCATGAGCAATCATCTTTTTATCATACTATGTTATGGAAATGCTTATTTTATTCTATAAATTAAAAATGAAAGAAACAAATATTTTTTTTAAAAGGAAGTCAGGGATTTCAAGGGATGGAAGTGAGCAGGGACAGCGTTCCAGATGTGGGAGACAGCCAATGCAATTACAAAGAAAGGATATAGAACCTTAAGTATAGAGAACAGTAAGCAGGCTGGTATTGCTGAATTGAGATACACAGACAGCAGTTAGGTATATGAAGATGGAAAAGGTACAAAGAAGCCAGATTATTAAGGGCTTTGAATATAAAACAGAGGTGGGGGCAGCTAGGTGGTACAGGAAATAGAGCACCAGTCCAGGAATCTGGAGGACCTGAGTTCAAATCCAGCCTCAGACACTTAACACTTACTAGTTGTGCGACCTTGGGCAAGTCACTTAACTCCAATTGCCCTGCCTTCTGCCCTGCAAAAAAAAAAGAAAAGAATAGGGGGGGAAATATATATAAAATATGTAAGTGTAATATCCAGGGACTGTTAAGTTGAAATTAGATAGAGGAAAGGAAGGAATCTAGAAAAGTTTAACTGGAGAAGATGAGGAGTAGGTGTTGTACAGGTAGAGCTAGGAGAGAAAGAGGACAATTACTGCATAAGGAAGATCATGAAAACAAGAGAGAAGAAAACATAGTAGTCGTTATGGATGTACAGCAGCAGAATGTGTGTGTGTTGAATGTCTATTCAATTCAAGATGTTCTATGATATTTAATTGTTTTGGTATATACATTTCAGTGCCCAGATTTGAGGAACATTTTTTAAAAAATTGTTTTCATTCAGAAAAGTGAGTCACCGGCAAATTTACATTTTTTAAAGGGTTAGGAATTTTGGCTTCAAAGACAAGCAATGAAAAAGTAGCTTAATTGCATGCCATTAATTATTCATTAAAATAGGAATTAATTTATTGAATGACACCCCCCTCTAATTAGAAATACCTGAGCAAACAATATTCTAGATTCTTTCTGAAATCTACAATTTTTCACCCAAAGTTTATGAGAAATAGAATTAATTGTCCTGTTTTATAGTGAGCAGATATTAATACAAATCACTAATTTGTACCAATTTTTTTTTAAAAAATCCCCTGAGAAAAGAACACTACCATTAGTAAAGACATTTTTGTGATTGAAAAGCTTTCTAGGTTGGCTGCACCCAGGAACTGTATCATCAAAGATATTTTTAAGAGCTTCCCTTTAGAAAGATTTTCTTCTCTTAGCATTTTGGAAATTCTACTCTCCCCTGTTATTTAGAAAACCATATTGTAAAAT
The DNA here is from genome assembly GCF_028583685.1 of Petaurus breviceps papuanus. NCBI lineage: Eukaryota > Metazoa > Chordata > Mammalia > Diprotodontia > Petauridae > Petaurus > Petaurus breviceps. The sequence goes on from NW_027187391.1 coordinate 35,995,645, forward strand.
GCCTCAAAAGAACAGAATTTATGCTCTAGTTCACCTGAACTTCGCAAATGACAGGCAAGCAGGAATTCATCATTCTTCAGAAACATTCATTTTAATCATTCAATAATAAATACAGTACATAAAAATCAATACACCTTAAATGGGACTATCATTTAGAATCTGGAACTACATAAATCTGGCCCTTTTTTTTCTATAGCCCTGACCATGGAAACATTAGAGAGTGGGACAGGGAAGGGAGAAAGGTATCTAATATTTCCCAAGCTCGTTTCTTGACTTATGCTCCCCATCTCCCCCAAAAATAAATAACTATCAAAATATTATTTTTGTCTCAAAATATTATGAAATGAGATTCAAATAACCTAAACTTAGATCATTCTCCAAACACTGATGTAGACTACAAAGTACATCTTCCAAATGACTATGGCCTCTTGTATTAAAAGAATGAAATTCTTCAAGGCATCATCAAGAAAAGGTGAATATATATATATATATATATATATATATTTAAACAATTGGGGTTAAGTAACTTGCTCAAGGTTACATGGCCAGTTATTTCTGCGTGTGGTGCTAAGTATCTGAGCCCAGATTCGATCCCCAGGTCATCCCGACACTGGGCCGGCGCTCTTACTCGCTGTGCTACCTGGCCGCCCCAAGAAGGTAAATATTTTGAATGAGGGAATCGATTGTCCAATAATACATGGCCCTGGTCAAATCATATCAGGAGTACCATGTTCAGTTTTGGGTAACACAGTTTAAGTAGAATATTTACAGTCAGAAATAATCCAGAAGGAGATGAGCAGGAACGTGAGAAGACAGGAGACTCTTTCATAACAGGATTAGTCAAAGGAAATGAGGATAATTATCTAAAAGAAGAAAAATTTTAATCTAGACATAGAAGGAGTCTTCATTGAAAGACTCTTGTAGAAGCTACAGGAAATAGGGGCAAGAAGCCTGGACTTCAAATCAGAAAAACATGATTCCTCACTTCTCTGCCTTTTAAGCCCATACCCTAGGATTTATCAAATAAGCCATAGATTGAATCATGCATTGGTTGAGACAGTTTCACATCAAGAGTTCCCTGATCTGATTAAATGACAAATCCTTCGTGTTTATATTCCATTGGGATTAAAGGTATCAAAACATGCAATTAGGAGCAAAGAGTAGAAGTGACAGAGACAAATTCAAGAATACTAGAAGAAGAAAAAATCTTAACAATCACAGAAGTCATATGGACTTCCTCAAGGATATAGGAGTTTCCTCTTTAACTAGGAAGTTTCCAAGAAACAGCTGGATGATTATTTGCCTGCAGTTTTAAAATGGATTAATACAGGGGCAGCCAGGTAGCACAGTGAATAAGAGCACCAGCCCCAGTTTTGGGATGACCTGGGATCGAATCTGGGCTCAGACACTTAGCACCCACCCAGAAACACCTGGCTGTGTAACCTTGAGCAAGTTACTTAACCCCAATTGCTTTTAAAAAATTAAAATAAAATGGATTATTATTCATATAGTGCTTGCAGTAAGTAGCTTCTGAAGTCCCTAGCAATTCATATTCATCCCACATTAAAAGATAGATATAGATACACACACGTGTGTAACATATGTGTATATGTATTCATGGGTGTATATATATATATATATAATATATGTGTGTATTATATATTTATATATGTGTGTGTGTGTGTGTGTGTGTGTGTATCTTACCTGCTCTTCACAACTTTGGGAATTACTATTATTCCCATTTTACAAGTTATCAATTTGAGGCTTATAAAGCCTATAAGTTGCCCATGATTACTACAAAGCTTGTGTCAGAATTGGGATTCAAACCCAGGTGTGTACTGATTCCAAGACTGATATTCTTTCCATTTTACCTTACTTTCTCTATTTGGTATTTTGTGTCTTAGTATGAATTTAAGTCAATATATAATCTCTTCCTGGGGCATTACTAAACTGTCATATCTTTCATAATATAATGAAAAGTATCCTTCCCAGATAAATTTATCAGAGATAAGTAGGTGTTCAGATACTGGGGGTTGGGGAAAAGGAATCAATTTCACCAGATAACATGGGCTTTTAACTACCTTACAATCCCCATACCTAAACTCTATCCCTGACTGAATGTAATTCCCTTGCTGCCCACATCTAGAACTCTGTCAAAGATTAGAAACTAGATGAACATTATCTGCTGCAAGGTTGTCTCCATTTAAATGAAAGAATTCAATTTCTCCTGCTGAAACCAACTAGAGAAATTCAGCCTAACTACTTCATTCTCATATAGCAATTTAATAAACATCCGATAGACACCCACTTACCCCCTCAAGTTGGCATACCAGAAACAGGCTTAATTCATAAACTTTCAGCTTTTAACATGACTGGTTCCATTCTGTCATTGTACTGTATATAAGTACTTCAAAGTTTGAAAGGGGGGAATATCCACAAATAATCAAAAGGATGTTATCAATGTTCATAAGGCTACCTTCTTTACATCTTTATTTGTAAGTTTATAAAGTCCCCTTTCTTTCTGGACCTCAGTTTCTTGATCTTGAAAATGAATGGAAGCAGTTAAGGAAAATAATCTTTGAGGTCTCTTGCAGCTCTAATATTTCATGATACTATCTACTTTTGTATATGTTGGTTAAATTGTAAAAACACATTACTGACCACAGGTGTGAGCACCCAGGTAAGAGAGATAGATACACCAAGTCAAGGAAGATGCTGAAGTCACATTTTCAATATTTATTTGTTAAACAGCCAAACTATACAGAGGTGATAACTATACAAAAATCTAAGAAAAATTCTTCATAACATTTTCCCAAGTACCACTTAAGCTATTCTCTAATGTATAAATTGCTAAAGCAGATTTGTGAATGTCAGTTTGGTGACAAATTAGCCAGACCATTCATTAAGTATAGCATTATTCTTTTCTAGCAACCCAAGCTAATTTTCCTAACAGCTAAGGAATCCTCTAATTGCATTAACATGATCTGCTAATATTGATCTCAGTGCAACTATCTTAAGAAAGCAAAAATCTTTCAACTTAGATATTAAATCAGGAAGTAATTGAAGAAGGGAAAAATGCATTTCCCCACTTTTCAATCTTTATACAAATTCATGATTCGATCCCTCTCCCACCCCACCCCTGGGATTCCTGGTAGAGACTAGAATTTTAAAATACTATTGCTTTCATTGTTTGGCTGATTGATATACTGGTCATATGGAAGTGAAATAAACTTATGTACTTTCTTTTCCCAATGGCAATCATGGTATTGTATCACTACTTTGTCCTCTTTGTCCATAGGTTTAAAATGGGTGCTTATATGTCTATGTAGGTGGATACTTCTTTCTTTTCTCCACAGCCCCACAGAATTAACAGTGGTAGGGACCCTGGAATGATGGATAACATGTGCCTGTCTTAAAAGGTTCAGATAAGGAAAGATGGAGAACTGGAAGAAGTCTTGGTGGTCATTTAGTCCTATGCCCTCATTTTATAGGAAACCAAGGTCAAGAGAGACAAAATTACTGACCTAAGAGAAAGTGGCACTCACTCCATATCCAACATTATTTTCACTGTATCACTCTACCTTCAATATGCCCCATGTTAAAATTATAACCCATTAGGTTGAAAAAAAAAACCAGACTCTACTCCTACTCTAGAAATGAATCCCTGGTTTTGTGGTATAGAAAAATTGCTAAGTTCTAGAAATTTCTTTGCCATTTACCAAATTCCTGAAATTATTGAACCCCTGAAATTTTTTACTATTTTTAAAAGTGGGTATGTAGCATAGTGGAGATAGCCCTGGGCCTTGAGTCAGGAAGATCTTAGTTGAAATACAATCTCAGATACTTACTAGCTATGTGACCCTGGGAAAGTCACTTAACTTCTGTTTCCCTCAGTTTTCTCAATTGTAAAAATGGAGCTAATAGTACTTACCCCCTAGCATAGCTGTGAGGGTAAAATTAATTAATATTTTTAAAGGGCTTAGTATTTAGCAAATAAATGTTTACACATACATACTATTTCACAAATATGGCTTAAAATAAGGTCCTTCAAAAGCAAGTCTATAATTACATGTAGGAAACACTACTGAAAGAAAACTATAACATTCTAAAAATCTTTGATATTTTTGTACTGATTTTGTCTTTTGTGTTATAACCTGGTGGAAACACATATCTTTTCATTATTGGTTGCATAACAATACATATCTTCATAACATTATTATGAGGTCTTAGCAGACAGAGGTTGTGTATCTTGTAATGAGATGCATTTGAACTTAAGTGAACTTTGACCTCTTGTCCATTCTGATTTTAGCAGCAGCACTTCTCTATTTACTAATGGTCAAAAAGTAGTTATCAAGTGAGATTTTCTATTAAATTATTCTTAAATTTCACAATAAATAAATAGGTCAGTTCTGCTTTCATGCTGGTAGGGTATGGGGTGAAGCCCATCTTTTATCTGGATAAGTGCCATTTGAGAATCATTGCAGAGTAGTGGATATAGGTCCAGCCTTTGAATTAGGAAGACCAGGCTTCAAGTCCTGCCTCTCATATATACTGCCCATGTTACCATGAGAAATTTCCACAATATCTCCCTCAGTTTACTGGGCAACTCTAACCCTTTCCATTATACAGAAGCTATCAATTTGTACCAAGGAATGGAGTTCCCTGGGCTGTTGAAATCATAGGTTCAGTCCACAAAGTATATTATTAATCAGACACACATTAATGTCAATAATTGTATTTAAAACAACTCATTTTCATAAAGCTGAAAAACTCTAGAATTCTAAAATTAGTCATCAAAAAGGAAAAAAATATTTAAATAAAATTATTGAAGTTTGGTTATATTATCATAACCATTTTCTGAAAGTCCAAGATAGTTAAGTGATTTATTAAAGATAACATTTCAAGACAAATACATGAAACAAGCATACCACAATTTTTAGTCATGATCTTCCTTTCAGATAAACTTTTAGCTGTAAATATGTATGATTTCATAGCTATTCTTTAGTGATTCGAGAAATATAAATTTATAATAACGATTCAGAACTTGGTTGAGTATAAGTGTGTGTTTGTGTGTGTGTGTGTGTGTGTATTTCCTTCCTCCTTGCAAAAGCAAAAAAAAAAATAAGTAGCATTCAGGAGGGCTCCCAGATTATAGACTCTGGGAAATGAACCAGTTTGTTCACAGAGAGGGAATTAAATAGACAGCAACAATAGGAACTTCCATTATTGCTTTACGAAGAGCCTCTGGCATCCTAACAATGACAGATTTCAGTGTGAGGTGAAAGGAAAGGCCTCAGTGTCCTGGAAATTTCAGGATATTGATATCACCTGGAAATGTAAAATCATGGTGCCCTTTTTGATGTGGTATATTTTCCTTATGCAACCATGGTTTTCAAGAAAGAGCAAATATTACATGTATGTATGTATAATAAAATAATGTATAATAAAAATAATAACTGACATTTATTTTTCATTTTCCATTTTTCAAAGTGTTTTACACACATTATCTCATTTAGGCCTTGTGATGACCTTTTGAGGTACTATTAACCTTATCTTATAGATGAGAAAGTAGGGCTCAGAGTGGTTAAGTAATTTGTCCAAGGAATTAATTAGTAAGTTAAACACTTTCAGCAGAATTTAAAAGTAGTCTCTCTTAAATCCAAGTCCAACACTCTCTCTTTCTAGTAAAAATGTAAATAAGAGAATAAAATATATATTGTCAATATTATATAATACAGATAAATTTGTATATATGTCACCTATATAGCATCATGAGTACAATATATGTATGTATGTGTAGATATATATGTATATGTATGTGCATATTTACCTATGTATGTGTGTACACACATTACACACACACCCCAAATTGATAACAAATTAGGGTTCTGATGAGTCTGAGTAGTCAGAGACCTCTAAAAATGAGCTCCTTTATTTCCTTTCATGATAAACATGCTGCCCCTATTTCACTGAAGAGAAATTTGGGGAAACTTGTAGATTTCAGAACTAGAAGTCATCTTAGAAATTATCTAGTCCAATTCCCACAATTTTATAGATGAAAAGGTCAAAGTTCAGAGAAATAAATCAAACAAGCAAACAATCAATCAACAAACATTTATTAAACTCAGAGAGGCACCATGTTTAGTTGCTGGGAATATAAGTACATATAATTAAAGAATTCTACTGACAAGGAATTAACATTCTTTTTTATTTTTTTTTAAGCAATCAGGGTTAAGTAACTTGCTCAAGGTTACACGTCCAGATGTTTCTGGGTGGGTGCTAAGTGTCTGAGCCCAGGATTCGATCTCCAGGTCATCCCAACACTGGAGCCAGTGCTCTTACTTGCTGAGCAACCTGGCTGCCCCTAAGATTAAAACCTAGGGCTGCTGCAGTTAGAACTCACTAAGCTATGTTACCTGTCAAAGCACAAAATCTGTATAGAAAGATTTTGAATAGGAAATATTAAGCATCCCTTATTCCATTTAACTTACCCCCCATACCCATGCACTTCTTTTTTTTTAAACTTTAGGATTACTTCATTACTTTATTTTCATAAAGTTCTCAGGTTAAAGAAAATAGGGCTACTCTTACTGGTACTATACCAGAAAAGATGCATAAGAATAAATTATCTAGGGTTGTTTGTGGGGGGCAAATGAGATGTTAGGTGTTCTTTCTACTTTGTATTTTATTAGCTTTAACCAAACAGAAAATGTGTAATCAACTGATTTAAATCTCTATTTACAATGGAGTAAATCACACTGCTTTTTAATATGTTAATTTTAGGTTATGGTAACTATACAATTACGGTTTGTGTGTTTATTTCAAATTTTTCAATTTCACAATACAGAGGGGAAAACGGTAGCTGTGGCTTCTTTTGTTTCTTCAGCCTTCTTTCTCAACACACAGCATTGTCTTATCTGAAGCAAATCTATTGCCAGTTATTTTCTGGTTAGACATCTACACACCTTTGGGAATGATTTCGATGAAGGAAAATTTATTATTGTTGTTATCATTATTATTGATTATTAATTAAAGCCATATATTTGCCCAGCATTCATGCTCTCATCATTGATCTTATGCAGTAAATTATGTCTATGAAGCAATATTTTATGAAACTCTGTCTAGGATATAGTCACAATGACATATGGTTTTGCCAACCTTCTTTATTATATAATTATAGTAACTATATAAAAATATGAACCTAGATTCTTTATTAAATTGATTTACAGATAATTTCTCAAATAGTGCCAACTTTTTAAAACTGGTGAAAACATTGCCCACTTACCATTAAATGCTAAAATCTGTTTCACTTTAGTGCTAACAATCTTAATATTTATAACATTCACAGAAGTTTGAGCAGCTGCTAAAATGAAATCCCGAGTGAATGTCAAGCATAACATTAAGATGAATACAATAACTGGCATAGAATCCAATCTTAATACTTTAGTAGGTACATAAACTCTTGGAAGATACCTGGTTACCAAGTATAAATTACAGGTCCATGATATTAATTAAATATTCTAGTAACCTGCAGAATTACATGGGTCTCTAGAAATGCCTAGTTTATAGTCCAAATAGATTTGTTATTTTAAAAAGATGTCTCATTTACAAGAACTCTCAAGAGAAATAGCTAATTCAAAAAGGAGTTACCTTTCAAAACCCAACCTCAAGCAATGAAGTCAAAAGCCTATATGACAATTGGCATGCTCTCTAAGCACAAGTTCCATCCTGCAGGACAGAAATATGTAAATATATTAATAAGGATTTACTGGAACCCATCTAGGTGTCACAATGACAAAGCACTATAGTAGGTAAACCAGGAGTTCAAATCCAGTCTTATACACTTATTAACTGTATGATCCTGGGCAAGTCACTTATTATGTCTGCCTCACTTTCCTCAACTGTAAAATGGGTATAATAATAGGACCTAGCTCCCACAGTTAACGTGAGATAATATTTGTAAAGTCCTCTGCATAATGCCTGGTACATAATAGGTGCTTCATAAATGTTGGCAATATTAATGGTTTGTATTATTACATTTGAGTAAACAAAGAAGATGACTGATATACAGATACATCACTACTGCCCTAAATCTGAATGTTCAATGCAGAGGAAGAAGTTATTACATGCCTGTTTGAATTTCTCTACAATATTAAATTTGCAAAAATTACAAGCACAGGATTTTGAATTCTTCAAGCTAAAAGAAATATACCACCACCATGTTAAATTAAAAAGTGTAGATAGTCATGAGGCTGTATGATGCAGGAGATAAGAGGCCTGCCAAACCTAGGACCTGGGTTTGAATTCTGTCAGGGAAGATAAAGTTCATTTTTTCCCAGTGGTGACTTTAAATGGCCTTTGGGAGATAATTATTGAGAATAATGAGAATATATTAATTTGGGAGGAGAAAAACATATTCATCCTATAAAAAAAATCCTGATTTTTCTTAAGTTTGTAAAAGTGTGTTTTCTTGAGTTATATTCCAAGGCCACCCCAAGTGCTGGAGGGGGGCTTGGATTCTTGAAAGTTGTACTAGGGTAGCATAAGTCTCATCAGGTCCCCCCAAAGTAGAAAGGTGTTGAGTTTTGTATGGGTGTTATCCTTGGACACTCAAGTTCAGGAACGCTCAGTCCAAGAAGATTGAGCAGCAAAGCGAAGAAGATTTGTGTGACAGCAGTTTTAGGAAGGTCTACCAAGTCCTGTATAGGTTGTTTCTTCTGTCAGGAGTTCTCATATAAATAAAATCACAGATATTTTCTGGCTTTGAAGAGGTCAGAGCATGCAGCAACCAGAGCTCTGGATTTAGCATCCGATCAGGATGACCTGCATTTTGCTCAAATCCTAACTAAAACATTTACTAGTTGTGGGACCCTGGGCAAGTATTTAACTGTTATATGCCTCAGTTTCCTCATCTGTAAAGGGGCCATATTCAGGGGCCCCTAAGTTCACTCCCAGCTCACGATATACAATCTTGTGAAGTTAGACATGTTTAGTCAAATCTTTTTAAAGAACTTTTTCACCACATCTCTAGAGTTTTGTAAAAGGAAACTATGTTAAAGGAATCATTAGCACTTCAACTGAGATAACCAAAGTTTGTAAATTATTTGAAGCACATTATTCCTCCCTGACGCAATCTGAGATAATAAATAATAGATGAAATTTATTTGAGAAATAGGTGGAAATATATTGCTTTTAGTAGAAAGAAGTCCCTCAAATTTTCAGTGTTTTCATTCAATGCCCTCCTCCTTACTCACACACCTCTGTGTTTACCCTTTTGCCCTAAAATTCCTTGTTCTCTTCAGAATAACACAGACACATTTCTTACCAGAAGAGGCTGATCTTTAAAACTCCAATGACTTGACATAATAATGCATTCGCCTCAAAGTGCTAACTTTGTAGTCAATCACTGAAATAATCGGACTTCTTATATAGTCGCCCAGATTTTGTGTGGGACCTAGCATCATCAAGGAAGGAATGGGATTAGCATATGCTTATAGAAAACAGACACCATACTAAGTGCTAGCTATACAAATACAAGTAAAAACAAACAAATAAACCCCAGACAGTTCTTGCCTCCATGGAAATTGCATGTTAATTGAGAAAACAATACATAAAAAAGAGCTGAAAAAGGAGACAAGGCAAGTTTTCAGGCTGGGGGACATCATTTTGAAGTCCAGAAGCCAGGAGAAGGACAAAGAGAATTCAGCTTGAAACTTTACAAAAAAGGAGTTTCTAAGAGGAATTTACCAATGCGAAAAGAAGAGAGGTTTTACAGAGAGAAGTTCCAGGTTAACAGAAACTGCGAGAGTGCTTGGATATTTTAGCCTAAGGGAGACCCCAGGTGCAGAGGGAAGTTCCAGAAAGAGTAGCATGGTTTGAAATTCCAGAATCCAGGAACAGAGACAAGAAGGGATCAAAATATTATAAAACAACTTTGAAAATGATATTTAAAAATATTAATAGGGGGTGGCTAGGTGGTGCAATGAATAGAGCCCTAGCCCTGGAATCAGGAGGACCTGAGTTCAAATTTGGCCTCAGAAATTTAACAACTACCAGCCGTGTGACATTGGGCAAATCATTTAACCCCACTTGCCCTGCCTTCTCCACCTCCAAAATGCAAAAATATAGATATAGATATTTATATAAATTATATATATATAGGTTTTACTAAGTTTTACTAAGCCCACTTTTGTCATTGTTACTTCTTTCATCTCAGTCATCCTTACCTCTTTCACCACCACTGCTATTCCTATGGAATAGGTTAGTTTAAATGCGTTTAAATGCTAGCTGATAAGTTATAATATCAGTAAGGCCTAATTATCACATGCAGTGGAAAGAATAATGAATTTAGACTTAAAGGATCCAAGTTTGTATCCTAGCTCTGCCCTTTACTACTTGGCCAAGGCGCTTAACCCATTCTATGTTTCAGTTTCCTCATCTGTAAAAAGACAAGTTTGGACAAAATAGTCTCTCATTCTCCTCCCATCTCTAAATTTCTGATGCTATGATCCTATGAACGTGTATTTATTATAGATGATTTCATTTGTAACTGTAAGTTAATATAACAGATGGGTGAAGACCAAAGAAAGACAATCTACAATGACCATAGCCCAATGTTCCTTGACAGGAGTTCAATTTAGTGTATACAACTAGAGAGTTTACATTAACTTAGCTAATACTAATTCAGCATTCCCTAGAACATTTCCTACATTCAGCTCCTTAGGGAATAGAACACAAAAAGATCCTTTAATAAAACTATCTTGTGGTAGTTTACATGTACATCTCCCTCCCAAATGGTCCTAAAAAATATTTGTGCCTTCCCCACTCTTCTTGGTCTGATTAGCCACAGCTAGGAACACTATACCTTGACCCAACATTACAGTGTTATTTTGGTCCTTTTCAAGCACAAAGGACAAACAACAATGTATAGCTTATATTACATATGCTAATATACTTGCTGTCTAATTTTACCTGAAATCATTGATGATGATAGTACATATTTACATAGTTTTAAGTTTGAAAAGTGCTTTACATACATTTATCATCTCATTTGATGCAATAGGTCTGTGAGGAAAGGTCTATTATTACTATCATTTTTATACCTGAGAAAATTGAGGCTCAAAGAGACTATGTGACTCCTCCAGGGTCACATAGCTAATACGTGTCTGAGATGGGATTGGAATTGAGCTCTTCTTTAACTCTGAATGCAACAGTCTATCTACTTTATCCAACCTGCTAAATCTACCTCTCAATAGGGATGGTAAGAACTGTGTAGTATTTGTACAAATGGTTCAGAGCTTTGAAAGTTTCTACATGAAATAATTAGCATTATCAAAATGCAAGTAGCAGATCTCATCAAGTAATAAAATTCTGTTTCTACTGTACATTATTTATAGAGGGTATAATCCCTAATTGCTATTATATGATTATTTTAGAGATAGACTCCAAAATTGCCAATAGTTTGTGTCGAGTCAGTAAGGGAGATAGCTTCATGGTAAAAATGAAATTTGAATTATTTTAAGATTTTTACAGAACAATTATGCTGGTAAAGGGGAAGGGCAAGTGAAAAAGTATTGAGATAGAGCCTACTATGTGCCAGACACTGTGGTAAGTACTTTAAAAATTTCATCTGATTTGATCTTAGCAACAACCCTGGGAGAAAGGGGTTGTTATCCCCATTGTACAGTTGAGGAGACTGTGGCAAAAAGCAGTTCAATGATTTGTCAGGATCACATAGCTAATAAGTGTATGAAGCATGACTTTAATTCAGATCTTCTTGACTCTGGGCCCAGTACTTGATCAATGGTACCACCTGAAAATTACCCAGCTTATATCAGTTTATTATTAGCCTCTTTGGGGTCATATTACAAGGTGTTTTCTTTATTATTCTTTTGATGATTTTCTTTTTTGTTTGTTTGTTTTTTGCTTTTTGGAGGGCAATTGGGGTTAAATGACTTGCCCAATGTCACACGGCTAGTTTTTATGTTAAGTGTCTGAGGATGGATTTGAACTCAGGTCCTCCTGACTCCAGGGCTGGTACTCTATTCACTGTGCCACCTAGCTGCCCCCCTTTTTTTTTTTACTTTTTTAAAATTAATTTGTTTGTTTCCTTTTAGTTTACAGGATTCAATTCCACACTTCCTCGAGTTTCACATTTTGTCCCCCTTCCTCCCCCCTCCCCCCCATGGCGGCTTATAGTCAAGTATAGGATCTGTAAATACTTTCACATTATACATTAGTCAGGTTATAAGGACAGATTGTACCAGCTAGAATGAAAAATGGTAAAGAGTACATAAAACCAAATAAGAGAAGGAAAAAGATCAGGTATTTTGCTTCCACCTGGATATAAACTTAGTTCTTTCTCTGGATGCACATATTTCTCTCCATCATGAGTCTTTTGGGATTGACTTATATCACTGCATTGCTGAGAAGAGTCCAGTCTATCAAAGTTGGTCATCACACATTTTATGATTTTCAAAGATGAAACTAGTACTAATTATTCCACCAATGTGCCATGCGCTACCTGTTTAATGCTTCTGGTGTTCATCTGACCAGTAAATAAAACCAAATTTAAGAGATACTAGTAAAATTATCTGAAATCCAGTGCTAATAAGAACATGAAGCCATGTACTGACATGGACACCAGATTAAGAAGAAACATAAGCGAAGTGATAAGAGTAGAGCTGTGCATGTCTGTGGAATTGAATTTATATAATGGAATTCCAACACTCAGATACTTCACACATAAGCAAAAAAAAAAAAAAGTTGTTTTCATACAAAAGTCTATAGTCTGCCATTTGTTATGCTGTGATATATAAAGGTTTACTAAGGTCAAAATATGCTAAATTCCTTTGATTGATCTACAGTCTCATCATTGTGGGTATTCTACCCAAAGAAGTATGTCACAATTCATTAATATTTACCTATACCATGATCGTTGATTCATACCTATGTCCTGCCACAAATTCACCATCGGGGGTCCACTACCCAATAAGCATAATCCAATAAATTAAATATATATGTGCATGTGTGTGTGTGTGTGTGTGTGTTTATCTCTTTGTGTCATTGGCTATAAATTCTCTTTCAGTATCAGAGATCAAAAGGAAAAATTAATTCTGTAAATAAAATAAATCCCTAAGTTGTTTTTTTTAAAGAAAATTGAATGTGTTTCTCTTTGTGTACATGTATATGCTGATCATTGGTCAATATAGGTGTATTAATAGTAGAAAAAAGAGTCAACGAACCTGAGACTATTACTCCTCTAAAAGAGAATAAGGAAGACTCTCCATAGAGAATAAGAGAAATATTCTTGAAAGAAGTGATCATAGGGTTTCTATATATATCTGAGACAGTAAAACTTATTTTGATTGATCAAAGTAGCATCAATAGTGTGGTAATGTAAACACACACATGCATATACACACATAATTATATTTCTGTATATGCATACACACATACACATGCACCCACACGTGGTCTAAACTCAAAATAATTGCGGTGAATTTCCCAAGAAGAAACTTCTTCCATTAACATTAATATTAACTGTCCCACAATATATGTTTAGAGTTTTCTGGAGTACTGATGGCTATTTGAAAATAAATGATTAGCCAGGGTCACATTACCAATTTGAATCAGAGTCTGAACTTGAACCCAGGTTTCTTGGACTCTAGATCCAGTCTTATGTTAAACAAATGTCAATTCTTATTATAAAATTATATGTAATTACAGGCTGGTTTAATTATCTACTAGGGTTCTCATGAGACACTTAACCTTTCTGGAATTAGATCTTGGATCATGAAAGAACCTTAGAGAGCAAGTCATTTAATCTCTTGGCCAGTGCAGGAATTGCTTCTCAACATCCCAAATATAGATTGTGCTATGTCTTCTTAAACATTTGCAGAGACTGGAGGCCAGTATTAGATGGGTGAATTTGTAGTGATCATCAGTTTAGAGTTAAGAAGGGTATTAGTGGGCATCTAATCTTATCTTCTCCTTTTATACACGTTCAAATTAAGGCCTAGGGAGATTAAGTAACTTGTTGAAGGTCTCAGAGTGAAATAGTAGAAAAACAATTATATTAATTGATGCTTTGTGTTCTTCAGTAGTTTTTCAGTTGTGTCCAACTTTTGTGACCCTATTTGGTGTTTTCTTGGCAAAGATACTGGAGTGGTTTGCCATTTCCTTCTACAGCTCATCTTATAAATGAGAAAACTGAGGCAAACAGGGTTAAGTGACTTGCCCAGGATTATGCAGCTAGTAAGTATCTGAGGCCAGATTTGAATTCAGAAAGATGAATCTTCCTGACTCCAGGTCAAGTGGTCTATACACTGTACTCCCTAGCTGTCCCATTAATCCATAATATCAGTCACTAAATCCAATTGTTCTGTTATACCACATTCACTGAGGAAAAGGCTGTTTTTCTGTAATTTTTGCCCACAGATATTTGTTTTACCCTCAAGAGTAGCAAAGACTAAGCCTACTTCTCCATCCACATAAAAATCCTTTGAAGATTTAAGGTTATTTTGATTGTCCATACTACTCTTAAAATGTTCTCTTGTACTTTCCTTATACTATCCCTCATCCCCTTATTTTTTCATTATCATTTTTCATAGATGGCAAATCTTGCTTCATGACTAGACTCATTGGCATCCCTTAAGCCAATTCATTTTAAGCTTTAAATAGTAACACTATCAACTCCAGGACCATGTCTTTTGTGAAGTTATTTCCTTAACACTGTAGAGGAAGAAAGGAGTGATTTTAATTTTCTTCAACATTCCACTGCTTCCAATTGTCAGGATCATTTATTTATCATCCCTCATATGAATATAAAGAGATAATATGAGGTAATATGTGTCCATATTCCCATCCACATAACAGACTTCCCCAGGCCAAGTAATCCTTCCTATAGTAGGTATTTAGTTAGAAAATTAAAATAGATTTATATGTTAGCATCAGTAATCAATCAAGTATTTATTAATCATTTACTATATGGGGATCAATCAGCAAACATTTATTAAACACCTACTATGTGACAGGAACTATAAATTCTTGGGAATGCAAAGACTAAAGATGAAAAGTCCCTAATTTTAAGGAACTTTGAAATCTAGCTGGAGTAGAGGACATAGGCATAATAAGAATATACAAAAGATGTGTGAGGTTGTATCTGAAAGGCAGAAAGACAAAATTGAAAATTGTATATTCTATTGTGGTAAAAATACAATGAGCAAATAATAATCATGCTTTTATATTATATATTATTTATATAAATTTATCTAAAATATTATGCTTTAATCCTTTAAAAACTCCTTGTTACCACCTTAGCAAATGGTAAATTATATAACATATTCCTTAAATCATATTAAATGAGTTTTTGGATTATCCAATCACTATTCTCCCTCCTTCAACACAGGTAATCAGGAGTTAATAGACCTTTGGTTTTTTATCTGTGCCTAGCAGTGAACATGAAATGTATACATATATTGACTTACCTTTGTAGGATCATAGAATGTTATTGTTGGGAAAGTCCAATCGCCATATGAGATCCAAATCCTCTATGTAACTTCAACATTCAGGTTCTTATGAAAATTTCCTAAGGATTTGGATGTCACTGGCTCTTAAGGCATTTTATTCCTTTTAGTGATAGCTCTAATTTACAAGAAATTCTTCAATATATTAAAACACAACCTATGTCACTGTAGCTTTTACTCACTGCTTCTAGTTTTACCATCTAGAGCCAAAGCTGAATGTCAATTCTGCCTTCCAAATTATAGCACTCCAAATACTTGAAGATTGTAATTTTACCAATCTTTTTCTCCAAGTTTTTTCCCCCCAGTTTTTAAATGGTTAGAAAAATAGTCTCTCTGGGTGTAGCAGCAAGCACCCTAGCATACCCAGGATGGCTGCCAACACAGGTTCTTAGATCTGATTTTCTAAAGGAAAGCAACTCAAAATGGGTGAACAAGCTTACTTTTATCAAACACATGTCATTTACCTAGTTCAGGGTAAAAAGGTCAGCACCCCGAACTTCAGAGAATACAAACAAGTTAAAGACAGAAGTTAGAAGCAGACAAAGAAACAGGTCAGCAGACAGGCTTTCAACTGTCTGAACATTACATCCATACCTAGTCAGTTACCAGAGAGGGAAGAGCCAACATCTGGATTTTCAAAGCCAGAGAGATCAATGGCTGCCTAGAGTCTCTTCTGGTCAAATCAACTCTTCTCAAAGTGAGGCCAAAACAAAATCTCACATCAGAGTATATATAACCTTCTCCTGCCTCAGAGAATATCACAACCTTCTTGACCAGTCACAAAGTATCAGGTATGGGCATTTCTGGAAAATAAGCCTCCCACCAAAGGCTTCAGGTGACCACACTCAGTCTATTAGGGGGGCAGAGTATATTTTCAAATCAAAGAAGGTTCTTAGAGTCATTTAAGCCTATTAAAGGGCCTAGGGGCAGAGAAGATCTTAAATTCTCATTCCCATAAATCAGGGGTGGCTAGGTGGCACAGTGAATACAGCACCAGCCCTGGAGTCAGGAAGAGCTGAGTTCAAATCTGACCTCAGACACAACACTAGAAGTGTAACCTTGGGCAAGTCACTTAACCTCAATTGCCCTTTCCTTACTCCTCCAAAAAGCAAAAACAAAAAAATAGGCTCTCATAATTTTAGATTTATGATGATTAGGGTTTTTTTTTAATGAAATCTTTATTGTTTTTTGTTTCCCATTATATCATAATTAATGTTACCAGTGGAGTAGAAATAAAGGATTCAGGATGCTTCTTTTATACATAAAATTTTCTTATCAAAACAAAATGTAGAAAATCTCACTAAATAAAGAGTATTTTGTTATAGAGACAGAAATCCAAATTAATGATAGTAAATAAATTATCAATAACTAATATATCCATTTTGCAGATAAACACAAATGATTGTAACAATTTTTGTTATCTTTATCTCCAACTGAGAATCTGTTCAGGACAAATGACTTTTCAGGAAGATATATTGAAAATATCCAATAAAATGATGACAGAAATTCTATACCATTTTAGTGACTGTATCTATTAATATTAACTCCCTAAATTTTCTTAATATCAGCTTTCTCCTTATATTTATCAAAACCTTGAAATTTCTGCCAAAAATTTTAGTTATTTTTTCTTATGCATTAATTAATATTGAAATCATAATACTTCAACAATGACAGTTCCAAATTAAGCCATGCTCTTTTTAACATTGTTGGCATATCAAGAGAGATTCACCCCAACCCTTTAGTTTGCTAGCAAATTAGGAGTGAACAGGCGATGGAAATCAAAAAAGATGGAACTGGTCATTATCCAAAAGAAGAACCTTCCTCTTTTTTATTTGAAACCAAAGGAAAAGTATTTCCACACTTAAAATGGAAAATATGAGATCTGAAGGACATAAGTCCTTTTAGTAATGTCAGCTACTCAAAGCATTTTTTAAGTGAATATAATCACTTGTCTTCCATTCTTTGACCTAGTCCCTAATTCACTTAACTTCCTTATGAGTAAAAATCATCTATAATTGTTTAAAATTTGTTTGACTCTTCCTCAATGGAATAGTTGATTTGTTGATTTCCTCAACAAATAGTTGATCTGATATTATTAGATGGAGTATTGATTTTCAGTAAGAAAATAACTCAACATACTCACTCCATGCCTGACTTCTGTATATCCTGTGCAGTAGTATACCAATTTCTCAACTGTAAAATGAGTAAAAATAATTTATGACAATATCATCAGGTGTCCACCATTCAAATCACTGTTGAATTAGTCAATGTTTATGATATATGAAGATATTTTAAAAGTCCTTTATTAAACAAAAGATACTCCAGTTCTAAAGGGATCTGTGAGTTCATCAATGTGGATATTTCTTCCAGTGCTAAAGATTGCAATCTATCCATGTCTGCTTATCCTGTGTGGCTATTTTCACATGGTCCCATAAGTTCACTAAAGGAGTTTCACTCATTGTGTCGAGCTTTCTCATAATCTCTTGACATTGCTCTATAAAGCTGGAACATATAGATTGTACAAGATTGATCCCTGTTTGAACTATGGGACTGATTCTACTGGCAACATATGAAACAAAACATATTATAACATAATTAATAAAAGCAAGCAACTTCATTCCTATGTTCCAATTCCATTCCAATCAACTCAAAAATCACAAGCACCATTTTGAGAGAACTAGTCTTCTTACACCAGCAGTGTCAAAGTCAATTAGAAACATGGGCCACCAAACCATACATAAGAATCCTTGCCAGGTTATATTGACTTAGAAAAATGCATAGTAACATTATCTATGTTTCATGGAATTTTTATTTATTTTGTTAAATATTTCCCAAATATATTTTAATAAGGATTGGGTCATACTCAGGAGTGTTGTGGGTCATGTGTTTGACACTTCCATTCTACACCATGCTTTCCCACCACCAGCAGCAGTCAGTTCATCATTATGTCAACTAACTAGCACTTATTAAATTTACTATAAGTCAGGTAATTAATATACAAATAAAGGCAAAAAATCTTAATCTTCAAGTTCTATACTTAGTGAAGTAGACAACATGTAATTAACTAAGTATGTACAAGATACATTCAAAGTAGGTAAAATCAAAGTAATTCTTGAAAGAAGAACCTGGAGGCTTGGAGGACCAGGGAAAGCTTCCTGCAAAAGGTTAGGCTTCAGTTGACTCTTTTTTTTTGCCTTTTGGAGCGCAATTGGGGTTAAGTAACTTGCCCAAAGTTACACAGCTAGTTGTGTGTGTGTGTGTGTGTGTGTGTGTGTTAAGTGTCTGAGGCCAGAACTGAACTCAGGTCTGCCTGACTCCGAGGTGGTGCTTTACTCACTGCGCCACCTAGCCACCCCTTGAGTTGACTCTTGAGGGAAGCCAAGGAATCCCTGACACAGAGATGAGGAGCCAGAGCATTACAAGCGTAATGCTTTCTACAAGAGTAAGAGAAAGCCAATGCAAATACACCAATATGAAAGATGGAGTATTTGGTTGAAAGTATATCAAAAACATCAGTAGAGCTGAATCATAAAATCAAAGAAGTGCAAAGTTGAGAAGTCTACAAAAGTAGAAAAATTCCAGTTTATGAAGAGCTCTAAATGCCAAGTAGAGAGTTTATACTTAAACCTACAGATAACAGAGAACCACGGGAGCTCATCAAGGAGGGTAGGAGATGGGAATTGATCTAAGGTTTTGAAAAATCACCTGGACAGCTGAGTGGAAGATGGCTTGGGGTCTGGAGAGGCTTGAGATGGAGATCTATTAGAAAGAAAATTTAGTTAAAAGACGCAGAAAGCTCAAACTTGGGTTTTATCTAAGTGAATGGAGACAAGGGAACAAATACAACAGGTGTTCTGAAAAGTTTAGTGACTGACAATAAATCAAATATGCACAGTGAGGGTGGGAGGAATTAAAAGCATCAGCCTTTATTTAGTTTGATGTCCGTTTAATCTTAAAGTCTCCTAACCCTCTCTTCGGTGGGAAAGCAGACTGGAGAGCCCAGGTTCTTTGTATTCCCATACACTAGAATGTCTTTTCAAAGCAATAAACATTCTGATAGCAAGAAAGAGAAGAATCTAGACTTAGATTATTCACTACCCTGAATCAGATGGCATAAAAAAAAAATCAGTGAGCACAAGGGAGATATAAATGTGACTATCATTTACTAAAATAGCTACTGTAAAGACGTTAAGTTCGGTCCCGCTGGGTGATATGATCACTGATAACATTTTGATGAAGAAAGAATCCTTAAAGGATACATGACCATTATAGATGAATTCTTGCTTGTCAAAGAGCCATAATATATTATTAACATTGCATAAAGATCCCAATTCCATTCAATATCAATAGAAGACCAAAGGAACATTTCACAGTGATTCTTTTCTCTGAATACCCCTAGTTTCCCACCAAATTAGCACAACTTCTCACTAGTATAAGACATAGAACCAATCCCACTGTTACTTCTTACCACTTTTACCAAAAACTTTCAAACAGTTGAAAGACAGAGAGAGAGAGAGAGAGAGAGAGAGAGAGAGAGAG
>NW_027187391.1:36015810-36071866 GCF_028583685.1 Petaurus breviceps papuanus
GTCAGAGAGAGAGACAGAGAGAGACAGAGAGAGAGACAGAGAGAGAGAGAGACAGAGAGAGAGAGAGAGAGAGAGAGAGAGAGGGAGAGACAGAGACAGAGGATAGATAGAAAACTGAGTGAAGAAATTAATAAAGATATAACTAAATACAGGAATGAATAAATGAACTTATACATGAGTAAAGAAGTAAATGATTAGATTAAACTGAAAGAGAGACACAGAGAGAGTGAGAGACAGAGAGACAGAGATCGGAGGAAAAGCATTGTTCTTTGTGAGAGTTCTACTACAATGGCAACTGGATTTCCTGGTTCAGCCAAGCATTATTTCACTTTTCTATTTCCCCTCCACTATGTAATTTTACAAGCTGAAAATAACATTTTCACTCTCTTCTCTCTTTCAGTGACCTTATTTTCATCTAATGAAACCATCACCTGACCTCCAAGCCATCAGCCTGACTTTGATAAGCATGCTTTTCTAATATAGTCTTTAAAACACATGCACACCTGGCCCAATTATATTTCAGGCACTCGTCTTTGTGCATTCGAATCTGCAGAATGTACAAAAAATTGGAAGAAGATATTAAAAAGGGCACTGTCAGCTTGTCCAGGCCCTACATTTGATTTGCCTTTAAATTACTATAATCGGAAGGAAAACTGTTAGATGAACCATGACCCTCCCATGCTTTTGCAATTTATGAGGGAAAGATGAAAATGGTGTAAAAAAAGGTGGGGGGAGGAATCATTTTGACTTCTGAGCTAGGAAGTGGTGAATGTCTAATCAGGCCTTTGTCCCAACAGGAGCCTAGGCTTGAATACTTGAAGGCAGTGATCTCAGAAACTATGTGAAGGAATAACTTCTCTGATTATAGCTTCTTGGGTATCTATGTTTCTTTGCATTCTTATACTTATGTTAACCCATTGTGGATGAATCTTTAAAGAGGAGTAGGTACAAGGAACAGAAAAATCCAAATTCAAAATATGAGCTTTTTCTCTAGTTAGAGTCACTACTTCATTCCCCAGATATTTAAAATTTACTGATCTCTTTTTTTTGTTTTTTTTTTTGGTCTGGGATAAACACTTTGAAATAAAATCTATGAGGTTAACATGAAAACAAGAAAAAACGAGATCACAAAAATGTTTTTATTCATATATGTATGCATGTGTATATTATGTATATACATGCATGTATATATACAGACATACACATATAGATATATATGTATGTATGTATTAATGCTATATGAATGCATATACCCAACACTACATGTACTATCTATTAATCTACATAGACAATTGTATACACGAGCACTTAGAAAGAGAAGTCATTAGAGGTCTAGGCTTAGAATCAAGTAGATCTGAGTTTTAAACCTCCCTCAAGTACTAAACAGTTTTGTAACCCTGAGGAAGTCACTTAACCTCTGTCAGTCTTAGTTTCCTCCTCTCTAAAATTGGAATTATTAGTGTACCTATCTCACAGGATTATTTTGAGGATCAAATGAGATAGCACACATAGAGTACTTAATAAACTTAAAGCATTGTAATAACACTACTGCTTATTTTTATTATCATTGTTATGCATATGTATATATAAACATGAAAATAGGTGAGGATTAGGGAGTAAAAAGCAGTTCTCAGACTCAGGGACCTCAGATTTCAAGCCCTGTCTTTGATGTATCCTGAATGTGTGATCCTGGACAACTTATGACATTTCAGTTCAAAATATCTCCCTTTGTCCAGTTTCTTCCCTGTGAATTCCCTGTATCACCCATAAAATCACAAGTACCTCACAGAAAGAAAAGCATAAAAAAACAAAAGTTGCTATTTAAATGTAAGATATTATTAGTGAGTACTCAAATATATTTTGAAAACTATAATAGCTTAAAAAGAGTAGCAGATCTTAAACCATGAGAACTTTGTAAGGAAGCTTATAAATTGAATTATTGTTATCTTTCACTTAATTTCATGTACTTCTTCAGTCTGCTTCTGCCCCCACAAACAAAAACAAAACATTTGACCTTCCATATACCACAGTAGAGAGGTCTCCTATTCTCATGCATCTGGACTTGAAAATTAACATTTTTAATAAAACTAAAATAGTAAGTGATTAACACACATATGTGCATGCATGCATGTAAATACATGCATTTTCATATATGCAAATATGTATAGGTGTGTCGGTGTCTGCATGAGAGACAGAGATGAGAAAGATGGAGAGGTAGAGACAGAGAGAGATAGAGAAAGGAGGGAGGGAGATTTGGGATAGGGATAGGACTAATGAGAAGTTGGGAAGCTCAAAATCCTTAAGATCCTTCAAAATTTTAAAGGTCATGTTTTGACAAAGAGGAAGAGACTTGGACAAGACCAAGTCTGAGGCATCTCCTTCCCACCAAGGCTGTGCTAGAAGGCCACACTTGTTCCAATTTCCAAAATTAGTCATTTCTTAACTTGTTTGATAATTTGATAATTAATGATACCCTGGGAGTGGCCACATTTTCTCACCCACAAATCCCAGATTCTTATATAATAACTTCATTCCAGTTTAAAGATCATTTTCTACTTAGTCTACTGCCTATGACTGAATTTATTGATTGGGCATCTTATTCCTTTAATTGGGCTAGAAGTGAGTAATCACTTATTCACTCTACCATTATGTACATAAGCAAACACATATATTTTTGTGTTTATATGCACATATGTATACACAATACATATATTTGTGAATATGCATAGATACAATGCTCTAAAATTAACAAAGCACCTTTCTTATACCACTTTGAAATGAGTTTTGCAATGAGTTCATTGTACAAATGAAAAAAAAATGGGTCTTCAAGAGGTTAAGTGATTTGCCCCAGGTCATATGACATAATTAATAAATGTTAGGGTTTAGTCTCAAAGCCAGGTCTTTTAATACATAGTTCATGGCTCTTCCTACTATGAAATGCTGTTAACAACACAAGTTTAATATATTTATATTTATTAGTGATAGCCACCTTTAACAGAAATTCTTTCATATTGTTTAACCCAAATGAACACTCTAATAACTGCCTCTTCTGGTTTAATTTTGTACCCAAAAGTTTCTTTGTTCTTAAGTTACTGATTTGTAAGGCTAAAAAATCAACAGAATATTTCAAATGGTTTCAAGAAATAGAATACTATACAGACCAGAGAAAAGCATTCCTATTCCTGTTACATTTAGAAAAGAGAAAACCATAAATTCAGCAAAATCAACGGAATGCATGGAATTTCTATGGTAATAAAAGTACATATATACACATTAAACCTCAAATTCTTTTTCCTATTTTGGTGGCATATTTCTTTCATTGATTATCAATACTAGCACTCTGTCTTGATATCCCTTAAGAAATGGAAAAATAAAATTTTATTTCAAAATGAAAATCAAGTTTAGTAGAACAGAAACAAGTCTATTTGAACAAATACATGAAAAGATGTAACACTAATTGCATAATCAACTCATGTTCATTTCTGCAAAATCCATTATGCTATTTGGTGATGGGGGAGACATGAGGGCAAGAAGGAAAATGAGGCTGGAAAGGAGGCATTTCAGTTAAATAACTCTGACCTGAATAGAATTTTCAGGGCTGGAACCTTTTCCTTTATTCTAATAATGTTGTCACCCTAAGGTGACTCTATTTTACATAAAAATATACCCTATTTATGCAATGTTTATCTCAGGAAAATCTTACTATTAAATCATTTACAAGGATGTCTTGAGGAACAGATTATATTCAGTAACAAACAGACCATCTATAAAGAAATAATATTAATAATAATAATACCAAAATCTACAAATACTTTAAAATAAAAGTCAGTACATACACCCATGAATATATGTATACACACATATTTCTCTTCCTTTGAGTGATTCTTTTTTTTCAAAGTATCTTCTTTACCTAACCACTCTGTTCCACATATAGAGTCATCAACTGTCATGTCAGCTGAACTATTGTATGTTATTTGGATGAAAGGGTGAATTCCATTCTAAAACATTACCAGCATTCTACTACAGTGACAAGACATGTATTGGTTCCTGTTCTTTTGCTGTAATATCAGAAATTGCATGGGCCTAATTCCTTCTATATGCCCAGCTTTTGGTATAGTTAGATGTTGTAACTCAGCCTATTCTCCCCTCACCTTTCACTCATAAAACAAGACTGACAAACCCTGTGTGAAATGAAATCTGAATTCACCTTTGGGGGATTAATATGTAGCCATTAAAGTATATTCTTTTCTTTCATTGTTATATCTTCATTTCAGTGGTTGAAAGCTGTGTCATGTCCCCTTGGCAGAGAAGAAAATTCCAAATCGTGCATCATGACAAAATGTTTCAAAAAAGAAAAATCGGTTCCAGAAAATACATCAGCCAATCAATACATTTCCACTAGTGACCAGCTTAATCACCCAACCCTCAAGTCAAAACAGCCTCAATTGAAATGCTGTCCTGCCTCTCTGCCTTCAAAAATTCAAAGTCTGTTCAACAAAACATTGACCACTTTTCAGAAGTGGCTAGATCTGGGAAACCAAGTATTGACTTACAAAGGAAGGCATTGCTAGGCTAGCCAGAAGGCACAAATGCTTATGCTTAGAAGTAATCAATAAAGAGTTCTTATTCACAGCTTTATCTATTTATTTCTGTCAGATGTCTTCTGGTGACTTTTTTTAAATATCCTATAAATAGCAAAATTGCAGAGAGGATGAGTTTGTTGTCTTTTAGATGAAGGGTCTAGTTGACTTTACAAAGTACTTAAAAGTGACAAGATTCTGCAGAAGAAAAAGTACCACCTTCCCCACTTAGAGGATAGAAGGATGCCTATGGAAGGTAAGTCAAGTCAGAGTCTGATTCAGGAAACATTTATGAAGTACCTACTATGTGTCAGGCACTCTTCTAAGCCTGGGGATACAAAGAAAGTCATAAGAGGTGCTTTTTTCCTCACCCCACCCCCATAAGCAGCTCACAATCTAATAGGGGGAAACAACATGTAGAAAAAGACTGAAAAGAGAGGTTGGGGGTAGGTAACTTGGCTCAGGGTGGAATGGGGTGTCCTGTTAAATTCATGCATGCAGATTGGGAAATGATCATTATTGCAGAATAATGAGTTTCTAGAGTTGATGAAATTCAGGAAGGTAGCCAAGAAAAGTGGGAAATAATGAGGAGAATTTCCTGGGTGTCATCTTTAAATGGAAGAAGTTTATGGAGGAGCTCCCAGATGCCACATCCCACTTCCTCCAAACAGAGAGAAAGAGGGGCTAATTCTTTAAGGGAATCATTTTGTATTTCATGCATCAGCTGCCTATATTTTCCAGAACTAAATCCTAAGAACCTTCATTTAGTAAATCCAAGTGACATTTTTTTCCTTTTAATAATGACTAAACTATGACTTAATGAAGTTACACTCAAATATACACGTATATATGATCCCTTGTTAATGTCTAGAGTACTCTACAAAATAGCATCAGTTTTTGTTCCGTGTTATTGAAAGAACACTGTCCTGGGGAGCCATGAGAAACATATTCAGGTCCCAGCTCTGATCCTGACTAGTTGTATTACACTGGAGAAAATGCATTACTTTTCTACACCTCTGAATTTTCATTTTTAAAGTGATAACACCACTTGGGTCTGTCTGACTCATAGATCAGGGAAGTATTTGTCAACTGCAAAGCTCTATTTAAATGTGGATTATGATAAACTTGAAGAGAAGCTTTAAAAAATTCTACCATGTGAAACATTAATAAATCTAACTCCACACACTGGTCCTGGGATTACAGACATTTCAGAATGCTAATATGTCCTTTGCAATGGACTGGACCCTTAACTCTCAATCCTCTCTGGGCTCATGAATGATTGTTGTCACTTCTTGACTGGAAGTTATGATTGCTACTCTGTGACTGTTCTCTTCAATGAATGCATAGTTTTGTTTTTTAGAACAAAGATTTGGTGGGTCTGTAGAACAAGAATTATATAAATAATAATTTCTGCTAATACATATATCTAGTATACACATTTTCTCAGTGAGGACTATCCTTTCTCTCTTTCCCCCCAAAAATGTAAAGGTCTTTCTTTTAGTAATTACAGTAGAGAGAATGTTGGACTTGGAGACAGGAAGGGATGGATTCAAATGTTACCTCTGACAATAAGTATGTGGTGCTGTTCAAGTAAATTAGTCAATAAGTATCTATTAGAAGTTAACTTGTTTGGGCTAAGGACTGGGGAAACAAAGTGAAGCAAAAGACATTTCCTGCCCCTGAAGACCTTACAGTCTAATGGGGTAGATGACAAAGAAACAAATATATACAAACAGGCTAAATGCCGGATAAGTAGGAAGTCATTAAAAAATGGAAGGTGCTAGAATTAGGAAGGGTTGGGAAAGGTTTCCTGCAGAAAACAGGATTTTAGCTGGGACTTGAAGGCAGGAGGAAGAGATGAGGAATGAGAGTATTCTATGCATGGAGGACAGTCAGAGAAAATGCCCAGAGCAGAGAGAGAAAGTGCCTTGTTGAAGTCAAATTAGGCTTTTTTTTCCCCTCATAAATCAAATTAGGATGATAATAGACCTTATCTCATAGTACTGTCACTGGGATCAAATGATGTAATTCTTGTAAAAACATTTTGTAAACTTTACAATGCTATATAAATGGTGGTTGTTGGTGGCCATGGAGTAGAACAGACTTAGGTTCAAGTCCTATCGCTGACACTTAGTACATGTGAAATAGTGAACAAATAAATCACCTGACATCTTAGTGACCTAGACAACTCTCAAAGATTAGAAATTTCAGAGGAGTTGTGAATTTGCAAAAATAGAAGACTTTTCCACAATGAAAGTCCCTTATACTAAGTATTGAATGAAAAGCTAGGAGTTTGGGGGGTAGGGAGAAGGGAAAAAGAGATAAATATTCAAACCTTTAGAAATGTTTTCTGCTATTGGTCAAGCCAAATTGGATAACCTAATAGTGTATACCTGCCAACTATTTATTCTGAATGCAATTTATATCTGAAGATGCCTTCACACTGTAATGGAATGTTTTGTCCAATAGCTGGAAGTATAATGTTTTTCCATGGATATTCTGAGGATAAATGTTTCAAGGATGAAAAGACAAAGTCCATGAATCTCATGGTCACAGCCTTTGGAGGAAAAAATCTTCTTTGATTCCCTATACAGTTGTAATGGAAAGTTATGTTGCTGATAACAGAAAACAGTAACCCTTTTGTTTGAGGGCTATCAGCCATATTTCATAGTATTATAGATTTAGAGTTGGCAGGGAATTTAGATATCATTGACTATAACCTCCTCCTTTTAAAAATGAGGAAACTGAAGTCCAAAGATTTTAAGTAACTTGCCCAGGGTCACATGATTACTAAGTTGGCAAAACAGGATTTGGACCCAGGTTTCCTTGACTCCAAGTGCAGAGCTCTCTATTCTCTATAAGCTACTTAACAGAAACTAAGTTCCAAAAAATGGTATTTTTGATACACAATGAATGGTATTGGGTATGAACATTTTCAGAAATCTGTTCCAAAGAGAAAGACTGTTCATTTTTTAGAAGTCATCACTTTGGGGCAGCTAGGTGGTACAGTGAATAGAGCACCAGCCCTAGAGAGGAGGACCTGAGTTCAGATAAGGCCTCAGACACATAACATAACACTTACTAGCCATGTGACCTTGGACAAGTCACTTACCCCAGTTGCCCTGCCTTCCCCCTCAAAAAAAAAAGCAAAAAAAAAAAGGGTCATTACTTTACTTCTTGGTATAATGATTGTAAAAACTGGTACAATAATGAGACATTTTGTTTCAAACCCTCAAAAATTTGCTTTCTGTTGGCTTCTTTTTTTCAGTCTCTTTAGCCAGATTCTGAAACCATTCTAGTGGATTTCCCATACTAGGAAAATGAAAAGGCCCATGAACACTTGTGAGCACATGCAAACAGACAACATACAGGAGTGAGGAATATAAAGAACAAGGGGGGGGGGGAACAACAAAGAAAGAGGGGCATTTGAACTGAGTTTTGAAATGAGCTAGGATTTTCAAAAAGTGTAGATGAGGAAGGAGAACATTTTAATCATGCTTCTGCATTCAATGCAGAGGCACTGAGAAATGTCACATAATGGGATACCACGTCGGTCATTTGGTTGGAATATAGAGTATCCAATGCATGTGAAAAAACTCTTTCAAACGAATGTTAAATCTATTTCTATTTTAACATTTGAGTGTGAGTCCTAGTGCTCCTTCATACCTGCTTCTTGACCTCGGGCAGATCACTGGCACACTCTGGTCTCCCTTTTGTTCATCTGTAAAATGAGGGGGTGAACTAAAGGATTTTGTAAAAATAAATTTTATTGAAAATTTCATTATTTATATCATCTTTATTTCCCATTCTATCCTTATTCCTGCATCTCTTATAATAAAATATGAAGAAAGAAAGAGGAATAAACTTCCACAGAATGAAACAACTTTGTGAAGTTTGATGTCATATGCAGTATCTCAGAAGTGTGTGTAGCAAAAATATCTTCTAATATCTCTTTGTAGACGAGGATTGGTCATTATATCTCAAAGTATTTAGTTTCAATTGTTGGGTTATTTTCTTTCCATTTCCATTGTTATGAACCAGAAAAAAATATTTCTTAGAGCTTGGCTCTAAATCCTACAATCTGCACAAAAGCATGCATACTTTCATGGATATGGGTATCCATCCCCTCTGCAGATACAATTCACACTCCTTCCCCCTCCACAACTTATCTGGTTATTATCATCAGCTGTTGTAGTAAAACAAGCAAACAAAATCATCAGTTGGCAGAAAGTTCTGGTGGTAATGAGCCTCTCTGAACTTGGCAGGTTTGATTTTTGGATGTCAAGCATACAGTTAGTGACTGGACCTGTATAAAGACTTTGTAATTCAATTGGACCTCTCAGAACTTGTGGTCCACCAGCAGAAACTTTGGGAATTTAGGACAGGGGTTTTCAACCTGGGATCTGTGAATGATGCACAGATACAGATAGGTGGATGGATACATTATATCCATATAGAGATATATCCATACACACATATAGAGAGAGAGATAGGGAGATAGATAGGTAGCTAGGGAGAGAGAGAGAGAGAGAGAGAGAGAGAGAGAGAGAGAGAGAGAGAGAGAGAGAGAGATGTAGATAGATAGGCAGATAGATAGATGGGTAGGTAGGTAGGCAGAGAGAGAAACAGAGAGAGAAGTAGATAGAGCAAGGTAGGTAGATAGAGATAGGTAGATAGATAGATGATAGATAGATAGATAGATAGATAGATAGATAGATAGATAGATAGATAGATAGATAGATAGATAGACAGATTACTTCATTTCAAAATTAATTGGTTTCCTTTATAATCATATACTTTACCCATTTAAAAACATAATTCTGAAGGGGAGAACAAAGCCTTCACCAAACTGCCCATAGGTCCATGAAACCAAAGGGTAAGAACTCTTCCTCTAGGATCACCTAAATGCCACAGCAAGGTATCAGAATAGGAATATGATGAAGGAACAAGTGTTTTCTTTAAAATACATTGTCCAGAATGATTGGCATCATGGATAGAAGGCTAGATTTGAAGTCAGGAATTGCTTAATTTCAACCTTTGATTGATGATTATATAACTCGCATAGCTTATATAACTGGATAAGTCACAATTTCTGTAAGTCTTTTTCCTAATACCTCAGAGGATATAGTCAAACTCTCTAATTTTACAACTAAGGAACAGATACTGAGAAATGATATCATTTGCCAAAGGTCATATTGGTACTAAAAGGCAGAAGCATCATTTGAATGTAGGTCCTATGACTCCAAATCCAATATACTTTCTTTTGTTTTCCCTCAAATTTCATCAATTATAATACCCTCAGAGAATGAAATAAGATAGTATATGTAAAGAACTTTGCAAATATTAAAATATTGCATAAATATGAAGTGTTATTATTATTGAACATGTATTGACTCCAATTTTCTCAGGAAGGTCATAAACTCCTCCTAAGTAGACAGCAAGTTCAGAGAATGTATTTCTATTGCCTTTGTACTAGGGTACTATTCAATCAATGCAAGTCAAACACATTAGAAATACAATATCCTGGGTCCTGAGTAAAGGATCTTAATCCCAGAAGTGAGAGAACATATCTAATTGAGAGAAGAGAAGCTGCATAAAAAAAAATTCAACTTGCTTCATTACTGGTTGGAAGATTTAAACAATCACTAATAGTCACTATGATCCTAAAAGATGACATTGTCATCTTGTGTGGGTGATGGAAATGATATTTGTCAGACAAAAAGACTTGATGAGTGAATGAATGAATACCATCCATCTGTTCTCCTGGGTCCCTATAGTGGGTGATTTGGAAATGCATAGGAACAAAACTGATTTAATTTTGACTAAAAAGCAATTGGGATTGCACCAAATGAGGGTAGAGAAAGGAAAAGGAAGCAGGCAGTCCCAGAAAATTTTGCAATAATATATGTGTCCTAAATATAGTGCTTAGCTTGGACCAAATTGAAGAAAAGGTAGGGAGGAATAATCTGAATTTTCAGGAGCATAAATCTATTTCAAGATATTTTTTTCATTTTGTTTTGCTTTTCCTCCCTTGAATATCTGCTGATAATTGGCATTGGATAAATACAATCCTCCTAACCTCAAAGCAAACTGTGTAAAAAAAATATGCACAGGATAAAATAAAGGAAAGTGACATTATTCCCAGGAGAATCTCAGAACTCCTTCTGTCTTTTTAAAATTTTAATATTTGAAGAAAAATAATAAAATCTACCAGGAAACCATATGGATATGATAACCTTTTTGCACAAAAACTTGCAACCATAAGATTAAAATATAATTGGTAATCAAATCATCTAAAAATTTTATTTTACTTGATGTGTTCCAAGAAAAACTAGGTCCAGTAGTAGGGCAACATAGAATTTTAAGAGTTACTTGCTACTTAAGAGGAAGCAATGTACCATATTTGAAAGTTTGCAAATGAGATGTAATAAACAGTCCTATAAACAGTAAGAAGACACATAAATCCATGTTTTCTATCTAAAAGAATCCATCTCTATTGATCCTTTAACTTAATTTGCTCTGACTGATTCAATTTCCAAAGCCAGTAAAGCACAACTTTGTTTAATTTTATTTGTTCATGTGCAATCTTTCATAGACCCAAGGAGTTATGTATATATAGACACATATATATACACAAACACATGTATAAACATATATACTCATACATTTTATACATACATGATATATATGCATATGTGCACATATTTTCAAGAAGACATGTATGAGTATTCCTTTTTGTATTTTTAGTTTATTAACTATAACTTAGAGTAAACTGGCTGTTTACTTCAAATACAAATTTTCGATACAAAAATCATAGAATCACAAAATCACCCAGGAATTTCAGAGTCCATCTACTACAAACCATACCTTCAGAAGAATTCTTTCTACAGTTTATACAGATAGTAACTATCTAGTCTCTATTTAAAAACCTACAATAAACAGGAGCCAATTGCCTCCTAAAACAGCCTAGTCCAGGCACGGATAGCTCTAATTGTTAAGAATTGCATGGTTTTTTTTTTCCTGACATCAATCTTAAATTTGTTTCTTTGCAATTTTTTAAATGGTACTTCTTTCTGCCTTCTGGGTCAAACAAAAATGTTCATTCTCTCCTCCACATAGTGAACCTTCAAATATTTAAATATAATTAATTTCCAAGCCAAACATCCTGTTTCTTCAACCAATTAACATGTAGCTGAGACTCCTTTGGATATTCTCCAATATATCAATGTCCTTCCTAATATGCAGAGCCCAGAAATAAAGACCATAATCCAGATATGGGTTGACTAGGCAGATAGAGCAGGACATTCACCTCTTCTTTCCTGGATGATATGTCTCTCTTAATACACCCCAAGATTATATTAGTTTTATTGAGAATGAATAACAGTTTTAAAGACTTGAAGGATGTTGTTGATCTGTCAGGATTTTCCAAAGTAAAAGTTGTATTATTTCAATAAAATGACCCATGAATTTATTAATTAAAACTTTTTTTTCAGGTAAAAATCATTTCTCTTCAAATATGAAGCTTCCCAGATTAACATAATAAGAGACATTTTGCAAAGTTTCTAGAATAAGCCAACAAAATGAGAAACATTAATTTTAAGAGACAATTTATCTTTCTTATTCTTCTTAACCTTATAGAATCTTTCTCCATCAGGAAGCAAGAGAAAAGGTAAAGACAAAAGCAAAAATTAAAAAAAAAACCTGGCTTCTTTCTTGAACAGAAATCTGAGTTTTCCAAGCTACATATAGCTAGCTATCTGTAAAGGAATTTAGGACCTAGGGCCAACTTGACCTTGCCTCTTTCTCAGAATTTACCTGGGCGAAAACTCTACTTATCATTTCCTCAGTGCATAATGTCATCCAACTAAATTCTGCCCATACACACACACACACACACACACACACACACACACACACACAGACACACACACACATGCATAGAGTCTGTTTCTACACAAGGTAACTTAAAAATTCTCTAGTGGACCCTCTCGCTTAGGCAATCCTCCTAAGTATCCAGATAATATGCTCCAAATCCTTCATAACAACGGGCATCTGAAAATTTCCTCACGGATCCTCATTATTACATAAGCAAGCCAAATGGAATAGAAAACTCAGGCATCAGGACAAGAAAGGTCAGTTCAGTTAGAGACGTAGCACAGAATGGGAGTGTGTGTACCCCCAAAACTGAGTGCAACAGAGATCCTTCTCCAAATAATACTCAGAGGTTTCTCAAGGCAGGAAGCAGAAAAGAATGGTTTATTACGATTCGAGAAAGGGCCACCCTCCTAACAAAAGGTAAGGGAGGAGAAGCAATTTACAAAAGGAAACGGTGAAGTTATAAAGCCCTAATGGGGAATTCTCCCCCAGCCCCGTCCTGACCCTTTTCTTCCATTGGCTGGAAGTCAGGTGTACAATCTAAGCTTGGTAATCTACCTCAAATACCGGAACAAGGAAACAGTAGATCATCCAATGTACATTAGAGGAAGCACTTCTGTCCTTATTTGGCATATCTTGTGCTGAGGTGGCATTGGGTAGAGTCTCCATGGCTCTAAGTCCCATATTCCTGCAAGGTCAGGTGACTTCTAAACTTAGACCTAGTAGATGCTGAAGCCACTCTAGATTTGATTTTTCAGAATGGGGAAACTTCACTGCAAATTATGCCTTACAGGAGCTTCTTGTAAACTTAAAGCACATAACATTCTTGTCCTAAGAAGTTGTAAGGTACTTTGTTTTCATAAAAGGCAAGAAGTATAGATTACTTTAAATGCAAAAGGAACAAGAATATTTCTACTAGACAATAACAATGTAGTAGTTCCAAAGTTTCTGCAGTAGCTTAACATCAGTTCTTATATAGGACTCAAAAACTGAGATGGAAACTTTCTAATACCAGAAATTCTAATGGTAAATTGGTTGTAATATAATACACAAAGGAAAAATCGTCACTGTTTAGATTCTAAAATCATGGATGGGTGATATACCAAATAAAATTTAGTGGATATTACAAGTTGATGTCACTAAACAATAAATCATTATCTCCCTGACCTCAATTCATATTGATATATTTTTAGAAATATTGATAATCCAAACATTGCCTTCTGTTTTCCAAACTAGAATGTACATTCCTTAGGGGGAAATAACAAAGATCTGATCTTTTCATCTTTTTTGACCCTCTGGAATTTCCTAGCACTAAAGTGGTTTTGAAGCTATAGTAGATATTCTATGCATACTTTGATTTTCAGCCATGCTTTGACAAATGATCAGACATAGACTTCAAATACCTCAATGATAAAATGAGAATTTAAGTATGAGTTAAGTCTGTCAAATTTGTATGCAACACAAGACAATGATATGAATGATCTGAACAGCTCCATCTTTGCTACAGATTTGTGTTTCTGAGTTGCTCCGTTTCTGCTTTTTTCTACTTCTCAAGAAAACTTTTGCCCATTTTTTCTACCTCACACTTTTATTTCTTAATTTTCAATTCTTGTCTTCTCCTTTTTCTCAAATCTGGAATTTCTTACTTATTGTGAGAAATCTATTTTTTTTTCTCAAAGACATTAAATTTCAAATGCACTAGGAAATTTTTTTTGTGAGGGAGATGATTCATTGGGACAATATTAACATTTTATGACTTGCATGAACAACAAAAAAGCAAAATAAATTTGTTCAGAATAAGTGATCCTTGAAAATGGAGACTATAATCCCTCCTCTTAAGGAGGCTAAGGCTAGTAGGGTACTTGGGCTCAGGAGCTCTGAAATGAATTAGGGCTAAAGATCAGGTATCTGCACTAAATCAGGTGTTGATGTAATCAGTTCATCTTCTTTGACATTCTTTGATAACATTTATCACTGCTCTTCTCTTTTTTTTAATTCCTTCTCTATATGATGTGGTATATAAATGTCCACTTTGAACCCTTGCCCTTTAGAAGATCATTGACTTCAATTTCTTGAAGATTGCGTTGTTTCATTGCATGAAATCATGAAATCATATAATGTCATTAGAAGGGTATTGGTATTAAAGCGGGGGGGGGGGAGGGAGAGGAGGGATTTGTTTCAAGGAGAAGCTTGGGAGGAAACTTTAAGAAAAATTTGAAATTTCTCAAGGTAATCCAGCCTATATTTTCTTATTTACTTCTAAAGCTAAATAACTTACCATTTTGAGTTTCAGAGACATAAATACACACATACACATATATACACATGTATGTATATATATCAATAAAGAGCCATATGGATAGTGATAGATATGGTTCACATATGTATGTGTGTGTGTGTGTGTGTGTGTGTGTGTGTGTGAGAGAGAGAGAGAGAGAGAGAGAGAGAGAGAGAGATATGAAGGATGTAGAAATAGAGTTAGACTTAAAGATAGTATCCTATTTTAACAAAAAATCACATCCTGGTAATATGTGTTAAATCAGAGAAAACTGTCTAGACTTTACTGTCAGGGCCCTTTGGTCTTATGTAAATCTCAGACAAGTTCCAGACATCCTCAGAACACCAAATAAAGCTGATAGCTTTGAGATGATGTGAGCATGTTAATGTTAAAATTTTACTGACAACTTGGAGATGATTAGGCTATTTTAATGAACTAACCACAAGGTAACAGAGATCAAAATTAGTCTGTCCCCCCCTAAAAAACACTATAAAAGTGAGAACTCAAATCCTGTCCCCCTCCCCCCCAGCATTCTTCCATCTCCTTCAGGTCAGTGTTGCTTAGTTACTGCTATTTATCCTTAGTTTTCAAAGAGGACTAATGACATCACAGGAGGATGTCTCAATCCCTTTGGATTTAAGTGAGGAAGAGTTACACAAAATCATCAGCCTCACTTTCTCTTCCAAGGTTACCAAAGTCCAGTGGCAGGACAAAAGTTGAAATGACTGGAGATAATCCAGGATATAGTGGTTGATATTGATGATTTGGTTGACAAACGAAGTTCTCAGTCACCCTCTTCACCTACTTCAGTCACCTTTAAGGTCACCGGAAAAATTGTTCCCATCTGCCCATTCCACTCAAGGAAGTCTTCACATGCTCAGCCCCTAATTCAGTGATGGGTTTGAGGCCTGCTGATTACCCTCAAACTGGTTTAGCCCATCTATAGAGATGGTTTACCTTGCTATGGCCACTGCACATGCTACAGTTTCTTGAAGCTACAGGTGAGAGATGGGTGAAGATAAACATAAGATGTGGATTGATAACCCTGAAAAGAGCTCAGCAAGCCCTCACACCAGAGGTGCCAGTCCTCCTTGAACACCCCATACACCCCAATACATTTTGCCTCATGCTGCCAACTCTAAGATGTGGTTCTTTGAGGAATATTCTCTGCCTGTCCTCCTCCCGCTCCTCTTCCTCACACTGCCTGCCTTCCTTCATTATCATTGTCTCTCCCCTCATTGTCTAAATCTATACTCCTTTTCACAACTTGTCTTTGCAAATTCTTATTCTGTTTACCTTCATTCTTTTTGAAGTTATTAAAGTGTGATTACAATCCTGTAATTTTACAGTATTACAGTGATTACAGTCACTGCCACTGTGGTCTTTCCTAGTAAGTATTCAAAGGACTGGGCATGTTTACCACCAAATAATATTGCCTAACCCCAATTCATGATTTCTTTTTAAAAATTATTATTGTTGCTTTTATTTCTTTTTTTGTATTTTAACTTTTTTCAAACTGTTTTTTTTTTTCCAATTACATGTAAAGATAGTTTTCAACATTCATTTTTATAAGATTTTGGGTTTCAAATTTTTTCTCCCTTCCTTCCACCCCCCCTCCCCAAGGTGGCAAGCAATCTGATATAGGTTATACATGCACAATCACATAAATATATTTCCAGATTAGTCAATTGTGAAAGAAGAAACAGAACAAAATGGAAAAGTTACCAAAAAAAAACAAAAAAAGTGAAAATTGTATATTTCGATCTGCATTCAGACTTCATAATTCTTTCTTTGGACATGGATAACATTTTTTCATCATGAGTCTTTTGGAATTGTCTAGGATTATTGTATTGCTGAGAAGAGCCAAATCTATCATAGTTTATCATCGCCCAATGTTGCCGTTGCTGTGTACAATGCTCTCCTGGTTCTGTTTACCTCACTCAGCATCTGTTCATGTAAGTCTTTCCAGGTTTTTTGAAATCCACCTGCTCATCATTTGTTATAGAACAATAGTGTTCCATCACATTCATATCCCACAATTTGTTCAGCAATTCCCCAATTGATGGGCATTCCCTCAATTTTCAATTCTTTCCCACCACAAAAAGAGCTACTATAAATATTTTTGTACATGTAGGTCCTTTTCCCTTTTTATGATCTCTTTGGGATATAGACCTAGCAGTGATATTTGCTGGATCAAACAGTATGTACAGTTTTACAGCCCTTTGGGCAGAGTTCCAAATTGCCCTCCAAAATGGTTGGATCAGTTCACAACCCAATTCATAATTTCATAAATGAATTATCAATTTACATGTCTGCTAATTTTTAATGGACAAGAAGTTCACATTTGGAGTGCCAGCAGCCAAATCAATCATGTTAGACAGTCTAATTGTACAATTCTTAGCATCCTTTGCCTCCTTTATTCTACTGTGTCATCATCACTACAGAAGAGGAAATGGACCACTCAGGATTAAGGACCACTTTGTATTTTACTTTGTTCCATTGGTTGACATAATAAAATAATTCATCAAAGAGCTCAGCCTACTGATGGTGAGGCTCTCTCTATTAAGCTAGGCTTGTCTTAGAGAATACAAATGAAAATTATTGCCATCAATGAAGGACAGCACAAAGATCACTCAGCTAGTGGAAACATTAAGACTTATGCTTTAAGACCCTGATGCTTGGTTGAAAGCATCTGTTACACCTACCAATTCTGTGTGCTTAAGCAGTCCACTAATGCTAACTTTTAGCAACTGCCTCACTTAGAGAACACAGCTGTCACCAAAGGTTGGAATATTCTTTTGTCGATCTTTGCTATATATTATTGTGTTCAGAGCAGTACATATGCATATACTTACACTGACAATATTTTGCTTCTTAATGAATTTCCAGAATCAGGGAAAGGAATCTCCTACTTAAATATAAATGTGTGATTAAGATGAGAATAGTCCTCTATCTTTAAAATAACAAAATGCAAACATATAGCCCCCTTATTTGCTTTGCAGGCAAATGCAGATGAGAGAATAGTTTCTGAAAGTCCCCTTTGCAGTGAGATTAGCAAGTACCTTTGTGTGAGAAGAAGGTAAGTTGTACAGCAATGAAATACAAATCAATTATTTTCGACCTAACACTAGCCAGAAGCTGTACTGCTAATTAAAGGGCTGAACTCAGGGCTCCCTCTGCTACAGCTCATTAAAGAGTTCATCAGAAATGTTAAAAAAAAAAAAACCTCAGGATAAGCAAATTCCAGAGCATTACTATTGAGAGAAGGCAGATGTCCATCTGGTTAGGATTACCTAGAATTCAAGAAAAGAAATATTACTGGAGTAAGGAGATGGGACAGGAAGAGGTCATCATATAAGATTCCCCTATGGCTTCAATTAACATTTTACCAAAGTATAGCTCAATGTCAACTAAGTAGGTTATCCAATTCACCTCTTCTCACCTATTGAATACATTGTGTGTTTCTTTTTTCTATTCATGATTTTAGGGCAAATATTCAGTTCATATACTATTAATCTTTCCAACAGAAAAAGAACAAGGGGTTTTACTAAACTGCAAATTCAGTTGGAGGCCACATTGTGATGAGGAAGCCAAAAAGAGGGAGAGGGGGGAAATTAGTATAACCTTGAACTGTGTGAATAGAAATATAATATTTGAAACAGCAGAACATCAGCACATAGTAGGCCCTGGTCATTTCAAAACTAGAGAATTGTGTCCAATACTAGGCAACTAGATGACACGGTAGATAGAACATTAAGCTTAGAGTTAGGAATATTTGAGTTTATATACTGTTTCAAATGCTCATTAACTGAATGCTCTTATATGAGTCACTTGGTCCCCTGGCTCAGTTTTCTCATCTGTTAAATAGTGATAACACCATTTATCTCACGGAATTGTTGTGAGGATCAAATAAGTTAACAAATGTAAAGTGCTTTGAAAACTTTAAAAGATTATAAATGTGTGTATTGTTATTACTATTGTTATGTAGAAAACATATTCAGAAAATGAGTGTCTAGAGAAGAATGAGATTCTATACCATACCATGCATTAAGAGATGAAAGGACAGAGTGGCCAAAAAAAAAAAAAAAGATAGCTATGTTCAAGGTTATAAAAAGGTTTTACACTGGACATGGCGTAAGACCAATTCTGATTAGTCTATAGGACAAAACTAGAAGCAAAGTATATAAATTACATGGGGACATATTTATTTTATCTTAACACAAGGAAAACTTCTTGGCAATTAGTTTTTCCAAAGTAGAATGGTCTGCCTCAGAAAGAAATGTGTTAATCTTGATCCTAGAGAAAATATAATAAAACATTCTAGCTTCCTCAATAAAGAGGTGGTAGACGACAAGAAAGAGATGTTGCACTGACTGCCATATTCCATTATCACATTGGTTGTTTTTCTTTATTGTTTTTATTGTTACAAGGGAGGGAAGAATTTGAAAGCAAGCTCTATACAGAAAAGATTGTGATGACAAGAAAGAAAAGAAGGAAGAGAGAGAGAAGAGGAAGAAGGAAAGGGAGGCAGGAGAGGAAGGGAAGGAAGGAAGGAAAGAAGGAAGGGATTGAGAGAGGTAGGAAAGGGAGGAAGGGATGCCAAAAATCCTTTAAGAACTTCACAGAGTGTTTGACTGATTCACCAGAAAGGAAGATAATGGAAAGAGATGACTGGTCTTAAGCTTCTCTTTCAAAAGTATGGTTGTAGACTTATTCTTATCAAGCACACACTACGCTTTAAAGAACTGTTTGCCAATATTGAATACTATCTCTTATTAATGATAAGTTTTATTTACATTAGTTTCCCTTCCATCCTTAGCAATGTCCTCCTTTCTCCATATTTAGTGACTTCTACTCCTTTGATTTGTTCCAATTCAAGTGCCAGTCTTCCTTGATCAACCCAGACAATTTTGCTTTCCTCTGATCCCTTAAAGCCCTGGTCTAGAATATTTGTTTTACACAAAGATAAATTACATCAACTTTTTGTCTTATCTTCCCACCTAGACTATAAACCTCCTTGAGGAAAAGGATTGTGTCCCTTGTACTTATATCCAACTGCCTCAGTGATAAGCACAGTGACTTCAGTGAAGTGAAATGAAAGGATATAAATAATTTTTAAAATATCCCTTTGTTAAATTGATAATAATCACTTTCAAAAGAATCACTAATAAAAAAGATTAATAACTAAAACAACTTTGAGGTATATATTTGTACTTATAACATTGGCAAAAAATTTAAAAGTTAGACGAGTAATTAGAGCTTTTAATTCAACAATGTAATTGTTAGAAATATACACTAAAATGTAATAAAACCAACAAAAGAAGAAGTTTCTGTTCCAAGATTTTTATAAAAGTATAATATTTAATTGCCAAAAAACCTGGGAGCATCCTAAGTATTAAACAATAGATAACTGATAGAATAAATTGTGGAACATTCATACAGTTGAATTCAGGTCAATTCACAAGCACTTACTAAATAGCCTTGTGCTAGGAAAATCCTATTTTTATTCCATGTAAAGACAAAAGACAAAAATAAAACTCTACCCTCAAGGCATTTGTCCTTCTTAGAGGTTGGATTTGAATCCACATTTTACTGGTTTTGAGGTCTGTTCACCATCTACTATGTCATGATTTTTGAATAAAAATCAAGATAAATTAAAATAATTAGTAAATCTCTGGCATAGAATTCTATTGCTAAATATTCCATAACAGAATGCAAAGTTCTCAAGGTATTTGCCAAAGAGATTTTGGATTGTATGGGCTATAAACTACATGAATGCCCTCACCTATGCAACTCTTAATAAATGAGGATTGTTAAGTTAAAAGTTAAATAAGAAATAGTCAGGGCAGCTAGGTGGCGCAGTGAGTAAAGCACTGGCCCCAGGAGGACCCGAGTTCCGTTCCGGCCTCAGACACTTAACACCCACACAAAATAACAAGCTGTGTAACCTTGGGCAAGTTACTTAACCCCAATTGCCCTCCAAAAAGCAAAAATAACTAAATAAATAAGAAATAGTCGGAATAACAGAAAATGTTTAGAGTTGGCATGATCTAGGTCCCATCTATTGGACATACAGAAAGAAATTTATGAATGATTACAAATTTAAATTTCATTTCATTTAAATAATATATATTATTTATTACATTTAATAATTAGTTAATTATGATATTTAAAGAATATTCAATATAATTGAAATAATTATACTATCCAGCCATGTGCAGTTAAAAGAATTTCCTTGCCCACTTCTGTGAAGGTTTTTTTTTTTTTTGTGACTCATTTCTACAACAGACCCTTCGACATACTCCTAGGATCTTCTTCCTAACCTCCTCTCTCTTATTTTTTTTGTCTTTTCTTACTGCCTCCTTCCTTCACTAGCCCACTCCACTATAATAATATGATCTCAGCTTCTTAGCTCTCCCCTGCATCTAGTTGGCATAGTAGATACAATGCTGGGTCTGGAGTTAGGAAGATCTGAATTCAAATCTTGTCTTAGACACTTACTAGCTGTTTGGCCTTGACCAAGTTATTTAACTTAGATCTGCTTCAGTTTCCTCAACTATAAAATGGTGATAATAACACCTATCTACCAGGGTTGTTGTGAGCATCAAATGAGATTTCTGTAAGACATCTAGCACAGTGTATATAGTAGCTCCTTAATGATCTTTCTCCATATTTATTAACCCCTACCCTTTCCCCTTCCACAGCACCCACATATACAAGTGTCTACAGGGATTGTCATACTGGGAAATGCACATTCAAGAGATAAAATAAGAGAAAACCATGTTCTGTCTCTCCTTTTCCATTCCACCTACAAAATTCTCATTATTACTCAGAATTATGGGGAAAAGCACAGAGATATACATGACAAAATGAAAGAACATAGAAAAAAAACCTTGCTTTTCTGGGTCAGCCACTGCCTTTGCTACATCCTTGCCCTAACATGTATTCTAGACTACAAAAAAGATTCCAGCTAAAATTCTAAAACTTGTCAAACTGGACTCAAAGGATGTTGCCAGAAGGAAATTAAGAAGCTTTATTAAAGATTATGAAATCATGGCTAAGAAACAAAAAAAAAGTTTTGTGTTTTTTTTTATTATTATTACAATTGCTAGTCAAAACCAAGGGTATCAGAAAAGAAATATAGATTTAGAAAATTAGGGATGTAATGGATATCAGAATGGGATTTGGATTTCTAACCATGGCCTAAAATGTAAGAACAATGATCTCCAGAACATGATTGAAGTCTACCTAAGTAGGGCTGGTAAAAATGTACATATTTAAAGTCTTGCAAATCTAAATAAGGGAGATTTAAATTAAAAAAAGAAAGAAAGAAAAGTGAGAAAAGTATCAGCATATATCTAACCTAACTATGTTCACTAAAGAGTAGGTACAATTTTGAAAGGAGAATGTAACTGAAAAAATGCCCATAAATTTATGCAAAACAAAATCCAAGAAAGGACCCAGCTGTAACATCCATAGCTTCTGATAGCTGTGCACAAATGTAGAAGGTTGGCTAATAAGCAATAAGGCAAATTTGACTTCACAGGTATTGTTGAGACTAGGTATGATGGCATTTATGCAAAAAAATGGCTCTGGGAGAATAAGACATTATTCAAAAAGGACAATGTAGATGAAAAGAGATAGATAGATGGTATAATGGATGTTTCGAGTTTGAATCCCACCTCAGATTCTAGTCAGGCTACTTTGCTTAAATCACTTAATCTCTCTCATCCCCAGTAGACACATCTATAAAATGGGGATAATAATAGTACCTTCCTCACAAGGTTACTGATAGAATTTACATATAAAGTGATTTTCCAACCTTAAAAAACTACATTGTGTTAACTCTTATGCAAAGGCATAGAGTAAGAATAATATCACATAATAAGATTTTTTTTCATGTGAGTGGAAATTGTTTCACAAATAAGTGATTGTTATGTCAGTCAAATGTTCTGATCATATGTATGAGTTGAAACAATAAAACTTATATTTTTGTTTAAGAGGTCTGGAGCAGAGTACAGAAATGTGTGCATTAAAAAGAATTTCATTTGAACAAACACTTATCTTGCACCTACTCCATACCTGGCCTGTGCTAAGTGATAGGAAGGTAAAGAAAGGAGGAAAAAACCCAGTCCCTGCTCTCCAGGAAACTCACAGACTAATAGGGGGAACAATATGCAAACATCTATGTACAAACAAGATATGTAATGGGTAAATTGGAGATAATCAGTAGAAGTAAAATACTAACACTGTAAGACCAGAAAAATCTTGTAGAAAGTAGGATTTGGGCTGGGGGACTCCAGGGAGGGAGAGAAATAGATGGAAAAAAAGGAGAGAGAGAGCTCTGGACATAATGGGCAGTAAGTGAAACTTCTGCATACAGTTAGAAGGTGGAATTTCTAGGTATTTGTTGTTTTTGTTTTTGTTTTGGAGGTGGAAGGCAAGGTAATTGGGGTTAGTGACTTGCTCAAGGTCAGACAGCTAGTAAGTGTTAAATATCTGAAACCAAATTTGAACTCAGGTCCTCCTGACTAGAGGGCCCATGCTCTATTCACTGTGCCATGTAGCTGCCAAAAGTGGAATGTCTTCTATGAAGAAAAGGGAGGAAGTCAATGTAACAGAGTACATGGTATGGAGCAGGGATAGTGTAAGGTTTAAGATAGGAAAGGTAAGAAGGAAACAAGGTATGAAGGACTTTATCAAAGAGAGGATTTTATATTTGATCCTGGGGGCAATAGGGTAACACTGAACTTTATTGAATAAGGGGATAACATTATCTGATATGTGCTTAGGAAGATTAATTTGACAGCTGAGTAGAGAATGGATTAATGTGGGGAGGAAAGTGAGGCAGGAAGTCAAGCCAGAAGACCATTAGAGTAGTACAGGTGTGAGGTTATGAAAGTCTTCAGCGGGTTGGTCTAAGTGTCCTAAGAGAGAAGGGAGAATTTACAAGACTTGGAAATTCATTACATATGAAAACTTCTTCATTCCAAGGTCATCTTAACTCCAAGAATCACCCTATCCACTCTATTAGGCTATCTGTAAGTGGCAGTGCTTGAACACTTGTCTATTGAATACAGAATCAGGGTTTCATGTTTCTTTGATCCAAATTACACCTTAGTAGATATATTACTTTATATGCACAAACATAATATATATATATATATATATACATGGGATGTGTATGTATGTATGTTACTCATACACATAGATACAAGCTATCCCAAAAGTCTTAGTGAAATCTTAGGCTATTATACCTATATGCACAGATACACAGACACAGACACACACAGACACACAGCATATAATTCCATTAGATTTTAAGATCTTTGAAGGCAGGGACAACTTCTTGCCTCTTTTTATATCCCCAACACTTAGCCTGGTGTATTGTAGGTATTTAAAAAATGCCTTTTATGTATACACATCCCGACATATATGTCTGTTTGTATAAATTACATACATGTTTATATAGAGATGTTTACATACAAAAAGCATGTTTGCACAATACACATTTGCATACATATTACAATACACACATTTCATATATTCAGTTATATGGTATTGCTAATGTTAAAATCCAGATGCATGATGAAATAAAAAGGCATTTTGTGGGCCTAGAAACCTAACTCTCCACAGCTAGACTAATTCTTTGGGAGAGTGTGTTTTTCCTTCCAAAAAGTTTATTTGGAAATTATTTATTTGAATCATAATTATTCACAAATTTGGGAC
Source organism: Petaurus breviceps papuanus (assembly GCF_028583685.1). Lineage (NCBI taxonomy): Eukaryota > Metazoa > Chordata > Mammalia > Diprotodontia > Petauridae > Petaurus > Petaurus breviceps. The sequence goes on from NW_027187391.1 coordinate 36,040,273, forward strand.
TGCCTGCACTCTTATTTTTTAATAATAGTCACTGAAGATTTGAAAGTCACATATTAATACACACAAAACAAGTGGAAGAAAACACAGCTGTAGCCCTTAATTCTGCCAGCAATTGTATTGCCTACTGGGCTGGCAGATAATATTAGGTATGGAGCCAAGGCTTTCTTTCTCATCCCAAATCTCTGTCATCTGTAAATGCAGACAGATCTGATCAAGTGTTCTGGAAATCGAGTCCCCCAGTCCTGCTGGCCAAACAGCCCAAGACTTGACCACCAAACACATGACTTGTATTATGTGGCTCCTTCTCTAATTTTAATTTTCTGACCCAAGGAATATGTAAACCAAAGAAGGTAAACCAAAATAATCTCATACCAAATCTATTCAAGTCTTCAAATGTGTATATAGGTAATTCTGGCTCATCAAAAAAGAAAGTATTCCTTCCAAAATTTAAAAGCCAATCATGTTTTGAGAGATTTTTTAGTCATTACATAGATGTAGATATAGAGATAGAGATAGAAACATATATACATGTGTGTATATAAACACATACATATATATATTTAAAAGGGAAAAAAACTAAAATGCATAGCAAAAATCCATTAAAGCCACTGAGAATTAAATGTGATGTTCAAGAATAGCCTTACAAGGTGAGCTTCTGAAGCTGTCAAAAATGAAATAAAATAAATGAAAACAATAGAGACCTTTTAAAAGAAAATTATAGTGTTCAGCCTGCAATCATGTGCCTCACTGGAACAAATTTGTTAATAAAACAAACTTGCTTATTTCTAAATATCATATGTTCATGCTTCTAACTAGAGGAAAATGAATATAGTCAGAGGAAGAAATAGATTTTAGGCAAGTCAAAGGATCTAAAGGAAGCATAGATTCACAGATTGATATATACTTGCATATCTTCTTAATTTTTTTCTGCTCTGTTCTTATGAAAATACCAGTTTTGCCCTTGTGATAATCTTGACATATATTGTTTGATGCTGTAGTAAAAGTATTAGGATTCCAATATGAAGACACTTAGGTTAAGTGGCCCAAATGACCACAAACATATAAGCAATGATATACAATTATCCACAGTCCTGATATATATACACTCACACACACAATACTTACAATGCACAAACATATGTATATGTATGTGTATGTGTTTATTATACATCTATATATGTCTACAGTTCTCAAATCTTATGGAGGATGAAATAATTATAAAGCAGGAACCTCAAAACAGAGAATAGATTTTAAATGGTTTGTTTATGGTTTACCTGTGATCCCTAATCTCTTATGTGAGCTAATAGAAATACTACCCCACGTTTAAGACACCTTCAAGGTCAGGAACTTTTGATTCTCCATCAAAGTATTATTTTTTACTGGACATCCAGAAGACACATTAGTTCAAACAAAAAGAAGTTAATCAAATATCATTGGTCAAAATAAAGTGTCAGGGCAAACTTTTCCTCAAAACATATTTCTCCCACTAGCATCACACCACCAGTTGGTTGGTGTAGAAATGTAAAAAATATATGTGACCAAAGAATATTCATTGGAGGTACACATGTTGAGGACACATGTGATCAGAGCAATTATCAGCTTCAAAATTGGAAGGCTATTCTTGTCCTTTGGTAATATAGTCATTCTGCTCTCTGTTGCTCACTTCTGACCATAATGCCCCTTCTCTCTACTGGGCATGTTGTCTCTATTGGGCAAAACATCTTTGCTTGGCATCTTTTCTGGTTTTATAGTCTCTGACCTTCCCTCTGCTATCAATTCTTGGGTTTCAGCCCTTCAGGGCCATCTGTTAGGTCCTCAGGATCCATCTGCAAAGGGGCAGTAATGATTGGGCAGTTTCTTCCTGACACCAGCAATCTAGCAGGTCTTTAGTTCATAATCTAGGCTATGAACCACCACACCTAGCTAGAGACAAGATACAAAAGCTAAAGAGATTATTCTGTGTTGAAATAAATTTCACTTTTGTAATTGCCTGTGTTTAACAATAATTTGAAGTCCATTTTCCCAAACAAATATTGGACTCAATGTCAACAAAGTCCTTATAATGCCCAGTTAAATTCTGGTAGGGGTCCTATCTCTCCATTATCACCTACAACTACCTAACTAAAACATTTGAAGGGTTTGACCAAAAAATCCCATCAGTGCTTGATGGAGACTGGGACTATTAGGATGCCCCCCAAAAAATCCCAATTATCATGCAAACGAAGCTGAATAAAATAAAAGTTAAGGGAAGAAGGCTAGGCTATTACCCTCCACCTTCCTGCCCCACATTTCTTCCTTTATTATTATTATTTAAAAAATTATCCCTATACCATATAAATCTGAGTGTACCCATGATTCCCATTCCCTTTAGAAATATAAGTGACAGGGGACTGCAGAGGCAAACATGACAAACTTCTCATACCTCAGGCTGGGTATGTGACAGAAGGGGGAATACCCATGCAAACATGACAGCCCTCTCTTAAGGACGCTGTGCTATGTACTAGACTGTAGGGAATAAGACACATGTGCTTTTATCCCCTTTAGTAATCAGTCACCGACCTGGATTGTAAACTCACTGCTGATATAACACTAATCCATCTGTTTTAAGCTAACAGAATTGTTCAATACCAGGCCCATACAATATGTATGCCTGTATATAATCATACGCTCCTTTTACTAAATCTTTTCTGAGCCAGTCTGATTTCTTTAGGATGAAGCCCTGATAATTTTTTTTCCAACATTATGCACATCTACTGGAAAACAAACAGCAGACCACAAACACTGGGTCTTGATCTGCGTTGCAGCCAGCACACACATACACACACACAAATAACACACTCATAATCCTAGATTTATATGTTGCCTATAGTTCTATTCTTTTCAACTTCAAATTTTAAAATGTTTTAAAATGACTACCATATATTGGACACTAGACTATTCACTGATGAAAAATACAAAAAAAGAAGAAAAAACCCTTTCAAGGAATAATACATACTACACATTCCTATCATCATTTCACTTAAGCTTGAAACCAGATCATCTAGGTCCTACCCTGTAATATTTATAGGCCAATGGTACATGCAGGGATAAATGACTTTATGACCATAGTCTCTGTATTCTACCTGACTCCTATGGTAAGTAAATCTTAAAACAATTCCACAAGTGTTGGGTTGACATTACTCGGTATGAGTCTTCATTTTCTGTCCCACTTCTATAAGGCATACTGCCATTGGGGCACCATATGTTGGTATAGGTAATATGTAATTAATATGCAGCTAATATGTACTTCTATTCTTCGTATTTAATGTTATTGATGTTATTTTTAATTTAATGGTTGTCACATTTTCACCAGTTCTGTTGATTTTATATGTTAACAGTTTCCTTTAGGTTTATAACTAAAATAATTAATATTTTCCCTATCCCATTTTTTTCACAACTTTTGTTTGTTCTAAAAATATAAAGCAATGTGAATAGCTTTTAAAAATTTCAGTCAAAAATATAAATGAAATATGGTTGGTTTTTGTTAGTTAGTTTTTGTTTTCAATTTCAAAACTATGATAAAGGGCCACTACCTACTAGAAATAGAGGCCTATATGGTATCAATCTGCTGGTTTATTTGTAAGTAAAACATAGCATGGCATAATGGATATATATAACTGTCCTCCAAGGGCAAGGTTTAAGTCCCACCTATGATCAATATGGGCTCTATGACTCTGGGCCACCCACATTAATTTTAGGTTCTGATCTGCTTTAACAGAGGGAGTTCCTTTTGTGAAAAAATAGGTATGATGAAAAAAAAATGTCAGTAATAAGATAAATTCAATTAAAGGTGTCATTGAATTAGCTTAAATCATTTGCACAATGTTAGTCTCCTTCCTCCATCACCACCATTTTTATCACTTTTTTCAGAGTTTCAGTAATCCATGTTGTTCAATGAAAAATATATTCAATCTTAGTAGGAAAAAGCCAGTGGTTTGCATATTGAAGTAAGTGGAAAACATCCTCAATGTAGCTATTCAAATGAAGGATTGGGTTGTTTTGTGGAATATAGACAATATTCTGCTAACTCCGATTTGGCAACCCTATGCCAGAAACAAAGTACTTTACACATTTTATACATTAGCAACATTCAATCCAAAGTGTCACAAAACAGACAAAATCTGAGCACTATAATAATATTAAATACTCATATATAATATGCTATTAGAAGTAAAGTATTTATAAATGGGAGTCTATTGACACTGTCTTAATACATCAAGGATTGTGACAATAAACTTATCTGAATTATGAGGACTGTGATGTATTTCATTAATTGATTTTAATTTTCCAAAAAAAAGTAGTATGGTTGGAGGTAGTGTTTTCTACCAACTTCATACGTTAGAGAGTTTGATAATAGGTATGGAAAGCATGGAATCTGTGATGGCACAGGATCTGGCTCTCAAATCTGGGAGACTTTAACAACGTCTGAACCCCCCCCCCCCCAAGCTCCTGAACCATCAGTGGCACCAGGACAGAGCTGAGCCTGTCTGCCCATATTTACAGAGATCTTTATTGTAGGAGTGGCATACATCTTACTTTGCTGACCAAAATGAAAGAACATCACCATGAAATAACTTGCTCTGCCTCCAAAAGAATTTGGCTCCCAATATAGGAATGACAGAAATTTGACTTCAGCACAAATATTGACACTCTCTCTAAACCACCTCTCATTTTGTCAAATCAATCATTTCTCATGACCTACTCCTCCAACTTACCATAGCTACCCACAGATATGGTTACACACTTGATCTTGCCATTGGCCCAAAAGAGATGACTTCTGAACTCAATTTATTAATATGGAATTTATTTATTAATATGGAATCATATGGTAAGAAATAGACAAAGGTTTAAGAATTCCACTACTATAACCCAAAGTCTGCCTATCAATAGGTATGAATAGCAATGTGCAGAAATGAAAAGAAGATCAGCTTAGGCTCAACATAAAGAAATACTTCCTAATAATTATAACCATCCCAGAGTAGAAAAATCTTCCTCAGAAGGTAATAGGTTCTATTTTTTTTAAGATCCTTGAGCAAAGGCTGGATGATACTTGGGGATTTCATAGAAGGGAGTTCTTCAGAAATATGTTGGGTCAGATGGCCTGAGGCCCCTCTTAACTATGAGAGTCGGTGTTTCAAAAATAGGAAAGTCCTCCATGTATATTTCAAGGTCAAGAACTACACTTTTTTATTGTATATATTAGACCACCCCTAATTAACAGATGTTTCTGATTCTACCATCACCACCGCCTCCTCTACTACTACTGCAACTGCTGCTGCTACATTTATATAGCACTTTAAAGTTTACAAAGAACTGTACATATATTTAGAACCTATAATGGGGTATGGAAGGTTAAGGAATTTGTGTGTATGTCTGCACACAAATACATATAAAGCTACATATATGCATGTGCCTATGCACATACAAATATATACACACATATACATGTGTGTGTGTGTCAGGAACTCAGGGCCAGAGAGAATGAGTGATTTGTCCAGTGTCACACAGGTAGTAAGTGGCAGGTTTTTTGACTGCATTTGAACTCTTCTGACTCCAATTTTTTTAAGCTATCTGCCATACCACAATGTCTCTGCCTAAAGACTTCCAGTTAGGAAGAACTCATTATCTCAAGAGGCAAGTTATCCCACTTTTGGAAAACTCTAGTTGTTTATACTTCTTTTCCCCTTGCCTGAAGCCTAAATTTCTCTTCCAGAAATGTCTACTCATCACTCTTAATTCCATCCTCTGAGGCTAAGGAAAACAAATACAATTCCTCTTCCAGATCATGGTTATTCCAATTTTGAAAACAACTATTATCTTTCTCTAAGTCTTTTCTTCTGGCATCCAATATTTCCAGTTCTTTTAAAAATGGTCTTTGCATGATATGAAAAAAAATCAACCTTTCATTGTCCTGGACACTTGCATTTTATATTCACAAAAATATGTTTATATCTTTCCTAAAATGTGGTGCTCAGAAGTGAACATAGCATTCCAAATGTGTTCTGACAAGGACAGATGCATGCAAACATTCCATAGTGTTTAACATACCATCACCCCATTATTCCCTCCTAATCGTAGTGATTCTGAACCCTGGTTGTCATTAGTTAAACCCTGTTCTTAGTCTCCCCTGTCTCCCTCAATCCAACCCCACCAATGTACCACTGTAAAACTACCCACCGCTTTCACTATGCACTCTGGAATGTTTGCTCCATAAGTAACAAACTAACTTTCATCTTAAATCTTTTTTCCATTCCTGAACTTTTCATATTTTGGTTATCACTGAAACCCAGTTTCCTCTTTATTATAAAGCCTTCCTGGACATCCTTTCTAGTACTGCTTTCACTTTCACAATGACCCTCAACTCATTGGTCATGATGGGGAGTTTGAATAATCCATGTTCTCCTTTGCTGCTACTAGATTCTCCCTATATCACCAGAATTCAATAACTTCTCTTCCTTTGAGATTCACTCAATCCAAAGTTAGATGGCTAGATTGTAGTGATTATTGTCTATTGAACTCCAGGGCACTCTCCTTCCTTCCTCAATGAATTCAGTTTCTATTCCAGTCTTTCTCTCATCTCCAAATCCTAATCCCTTATCAGGGAACTTCAACAAACATATTGACACTCTCTCAAATCAACCTTCCATTTCTTTAACTTAATCATTTCCCATGACCTACTCTTCCAACTTACCATAGCTACCCACAGGTATGGTCACACACTTGATCTTGCCATTGGCTCAAAAGAGAACAGTTCTAAAATTCCTTTATCTGATCACAACCCATTGTTATTTCAACTCTCCCTTTGCCTCATGACACCAAACATTGTTCTTCATCCTTACTTGGACTTCCAATCACTGTACCCTGAAGTTCCTTTCCAGGTTGTAAAGCCAAGCACAAGCAGCTCTACCGTGGACTGCTATGGCAAAAAGCTTTAAGGTTCTGATCACGTGAATTCCCTATTTATTCAGCAGTAAATTAAAGCAAAACATTCACAGAAACTGAAGTACAGCATTCACAATGATATAACATAACAACTTATCAAGTGGCCAAATATTCTTAAACAAAAGATATTGTTCAATAAATCCCTAACTCAGTCATCCTTAAGCAGCAATCCTCCTTAAGGGATACAAAGTACAAAGGTCTCCCATTCCTAGGTCACAGTAAAACATAATCTTGTCAGTCATCACTAAGTACACAAGGAAAGGTCCTTTCATCTTGGCTTTAGGCTGGCTTCCAAATTCCATGGTCCCAGCTCTTGTTAGAATTCACCTAACAGTCACCTGTACTCACAGGCAGGCAGCTCCCACCTCCTGTTCCATTTCGAAACTCATAGTGACCAGTCTACCTCAAGCCCTTTGAAGTCCATGTTCCAGGGAAGAAAAAATTTAGCAGAACCACAACAATATCTACACACATCAAGCTTAGCAGAATTGCAACCACATTCACACATTGCCAGCACTATCATCTCAATTCACTTTCTGTTTGTGAAATCAACACAAGTCAACAGACAGGGTGTATCTGACAAAGTAACAGAATTCAACAGATAGAGTCCTTCTATTTGACAAAGTAACACAAAGAACAGATAGAGCCCTCCAATCTGACAAAGTAACACAAGTAACAGACAAAAGGCTTCTGTCTGACAAAAGTAATACAAACACAAATCAACACAGATAAAACAGACAGAGACCCGAACACCACAAGTGTTCGCCTTCTCAGTTCTGCTCTGTCCCAACTTGTGTTCCTGCTCTTATGTGGTCTTTAGCTCCTCCCTACCCCAGTCTTTGACAAGTCCCTCCCACTGTGGGCTTCACAGGTTCTGTTTCTTAACAAAGATTTGATATAATCACAGGCAAGACATTTAAAGACACTTAAACTGAAACAAGGTGCTAAATACTTGAATAACTGAAACAAGGCACTAAGTACTCCTTTGCTTGCCATTACACAGGTCATCACCCCTTCACTGGCTAAGCACTCCTCCATTCCCCATCTTGACTCCTTAGTGAACCAGTTGATCTCTACATTATTCTCTTCCCTCACTTCTCTTGCCAGCTTATCCTATCTTTAACTGTTTCTTGCCATATCAGCCTCAGATTACTCCTACCACCTGCTGACCTGAAGTTGGAGAAAATCATGAAACTATGCTGAATGGGTCCATTACAAATTTGTTTTATATAATCTGAACAAGACCATCATTGCAGTAAGGCAATTTTTTTATAGCCTTGTAATTGTCTCACTATTCCAGTCACTTACATTGGCTAGTTCAAACATTTTGAAGTTCAAAACTGAAGTTCAAACCTCTCAAACCTTCCATAACTCTTCTAATTTGCATCCTATTAGCTAGAAACCTTAACTGTGGTATTCACTGTACCACCTGGCTACCTCTTAATATCTTGTAGTTCCTAGGTAGTAGGGTCAGATTTCTGGTAGACCTCTGACCTCTATCTATTGCATTCATTCTAGATTTAGATTTCAGCATGTTAGCTCCCTTTTTTCCCAATTACATACATGAGTTGGCCCAATAGTGAAATTACTATATCACCATCAGAGACAGAGATGGAAGCAAGTGACAGAGACATCCTATGTTAAAATTCAGAAAGCATCCCCACAATCTCTACTTGCCCTTATGTCCAAGTCGTCTGCACTGGCCCTAAAAATGTTAATCCCTAATTTATCAGGATATCTGGAATGTGATGTGAGATATGTCGATAGAAATGAGTATGTGGATTAATATTTGGAATAAAAATGTGATGCCAACAAACCAAAGAACAGAGGGCCATACCAATGGAAGGAACAGGAAATGGTATCCCAAGAAAACAGAATTGATCGAAACACAGGACCTAAGAGCAGAAACTGTCTCAAGAAATCAGGACAAGTCAAAGATAAAGCAGATAAATGACCATGGGCTCACAACAAATGGAAATCTGACATGATGCTTGATATTGACTTTGAGAGTACATCTTTTTTAGGCCACATTTGCATGTATCAAGCATGCATCCATAGTTTTCCATGAAAAGGAAAAGACATCAAATATTTAGACTCTACCAACAACTCTGCCCATTTCAATTCTCTATAAGCAACAGGACTAGAAGGTAGATCTCAGAGCAGTCTTGATTCTGATCCAAGAGAATATTCTTCTGATTATTAAATATTATATTTCTATCTATGGCATTTTCACTGGAATTTAGTATTCTCTCTATTATAGTGAATGCATATGTGTTTGTATACAACTATGAATACTTACACAAAGTAAATAACCATGTCTCTTCTCAGAGGAAATCAAATTTATCTATACACTAATAGCTTTCCTTTTTCCATTGTACTTAATTCTTTTTGGACAGAAATAGCATATTACGGCATTGCTAACTCAAATATTAATATCCCATCATATTATCCCAAAGTTAAAAACCAGATTAGCATTACTGATGTTGCATCATTTCATATTTATTTTCTTCCCTTCCTAAGTTTTCTAGACTACATTTTCTTCATATAGAATTACCACATAACACAAGACCAAGTCTGATTTACATCCAAAAGTACCTTTGACAGAAGAAACTACATTTTTTTCAACCACTAATGGAAAACATTAATCCAGAATCAAACTCACTCAGAAGTCAGCATTATCAAAATTCAAAGTTTTTCAACCAGCCTCTAAACCAGATTGCACATTTTATAACTCACATTTAGGTATTATTTATGGTACATTTTGACAAGTTACTGTAAAAGGAACAAAACTTTTGAAGTTTAAACATCAAAAGGCATGCTCATGTAACTATATTAATTGCTATGTTACATGAAAAGGAGCAAACCAGAACATTTTGAAAAAGGCAAAAGGAGGATTATATCAAGTGGAAAGACTTATTTAAAATGAAATACATCCTACTAAGAATAGGAACTTTCAAAAAAACTTATGTACACAGCACAAAATACATGTACTGGCCTGGAGAAGCTCTGATAAACATTCATTAGTACACTATTCTGTGCTGTTTAAATCTAAGGTTTTCCTTCTTCCAATGGCCATTACAATCCATGCAAAATTCAAATCAGTATGATTTTTTAAAGAGGCTTCATGTTCCTCAACATCTTCAAATCTCTTTCCATTGAATATATCTTTGAAGAATGCCATCAACTTGCAGCTTGCAATTAGAATCTAAGCTGAAATATTACACGATTTACCCTCAAGTAACTTAAAATTGAGCAATAAGCCATCTTAGGCATATAACCACCTATGGTTCATTGACCTCAATCTATAGGAAAAATTCAGTTTAGATTGAGATGGTTTTGATTTTGCCAACATCACCCATACTTAATATATCAGAAAAGAATACCCACACACTATCCAAAAATAAATGTGAAAAAATCAGAAAGTATGTCCCTGGGGAAATCAGAACTGTTGTGGACAAATAAATGTCATAGCCTGAAGTCCTTTAGAGAAATTAGGAATGAAAAATCTAAAATATAGCTCTATATCAGTAGTGAGAGAACAGGAAAAAAGTAACCCCAAGTTCAAAGTTAAAAGCTATATCAAATTGTTTTCTCATTGGTTTAAAATTTTTGAATGGCTTGAGGGAGCTTCAAGACCCCACTAGCTGTAAAGCTGTGATTTTATGAATTTCTACCATATCCTATTTTTAAGGAAAATTATGAATTTATTTTTCTATCTTTGAACCCACATTATAAATGAAGACTATGTTTCCTTATCTGGAAAATGGGATAATAATAGCAGCTATCTCATAGAATTATTGTGGAGATCATGGGATAATATACATTCTTTGTAAACCTTAATGTACTCTATAAATGTTAGCTGTTATTATTGTAAAAAGAGTAATGTTCTGAAGATATGTAATAACATAGGTGTCAATTACCTGAAGTGCCCCAGGTCCACAGAATCACTAATGTGCAACAACTGAAGATAGAGTGATTTAATTTGAGGAAAAACCATTCTGTCATACCCACTGCAGAGGCAAGTTCTGCTGAATTCAATGGCAAGTGATTCAGGCAGTGACTGCAGTGACTACTCCCGACAGACAAAGACCTAGTCAATGCATATGACTGCAGGTCATACATCAGTCTTTCTAACCAGACAAACAACAGTGCTATGAATAGCAGCTTCTTAAAAAGAAACATTGCTGACATCGTTTATCCGTGGGCGGAAGTTGGCACCAAATGCTTAATTCAGAATTTATACAATCTTCAACATGAAAATGGAGTGTGAATTGACTTACTATGAATTGACTTTTCTAGTTTTACAATGGGCCAAAGGGCTTTTTTCCCCTTTGGCTTTCCATGTTATAATGTAATAACATTACTTCAAAATGAGCAAATAGAAAAAAAAATGAAGCTCTTTTTTTTCTGGGAAGCAATCAGTCTTATTTCCTCAGAATGCATTCAATGTTCCTAACAAATACTTTTAATTATAGCAGCAATGACCCATTTGGAATGGAAACTAGATATCAACTTTTTTTTATGACAAGCTAGAGCTCAGGGAAGATGTGTGTATATATATATATGTTATATATATATATACACACATATACATATATATATGTGTGTGTATGTATGTATGTATTTTTTCCCCAAACATTCGAGCAATTCTTCAAATGAGTTTGAGCCTTCAATTAGGAAAGAGGCACTTGCACAGGCTTGGGGGAAAAGGCACTCACACAGAGCCTCCAATTCTACTTTGCTGGATAATGATATAAACCACAACACATCACAGGAGATAATGAGCTTCTAGAGCTTTCACCAAAATCTCATGAGCTTAAATCAGATTTTTCTGCCTCTAACACATGCCTTAAATTTCTACTGATCATGAAGAAAATTGCTGAAAGACAACAATCTATGGCTTGTGAGCCTTTAAGATCCTTATAATACCAACACAGCACAGAGATTTGGTGAGCCTCACTGGATACAAAGGACTTGCTGTCATAATATGCAGGGCTCCCACAGAAACTAGCTCCAGTTGTCAATTTAAGGACTGATGCAGGCAGCTTACTTAGGATGAGTTTACTCATGTATAAATGGGATGCCTCATTTTGACAAAGAGATGACTGAATACTCAAAGGCTAGGTTAGTTAGGGGTCCAAGTTGGGAAGTCTTGAGTACAGACTCACTGCCTAGAGACAGAATCCAGCTAAATTTGGTTGGGCTTTTCATAACTCACTAAGTATTGATTTAGTTTCCAACATATCTACTCACAACAATAGTCTACTATGAAAAATTATGAGATGCCAACTAAATCCCTCCCTATGTAGTTATGCCTGCTTGAAATGCTAAAAGTTAGGAATATAACATACGTGGTTTAGGATAATAGTTGACCAAATTTTGCATAAAGTAGCTATCATTTTCTTCTGAATAGTTTGAGAGGGTTATAATTGGGGAGGGGTGGGAGGGAAAGCACTTTAAATTTCATATGAAAAACAAAATAAGATTGTGCTGCTTTTCTAGGCATTAAAACAAATCTTTAATTCTTTCCCGAGTAGCAATGCATTGTAATGGATAGAAATAAAAAAGACGGGGGTTTATATATTGCTTCTGATGCATACTGACTGTTTCTTCCTGTGCCAGTCAGGAAACCTCTCAGTTTCTCAAGCAACACTAAAGAAAATAAGTTACAGATCAATTGCTGGTTTAAAGTAAATTTCTTCACTCAAAGTTCCTTATATAACAATAAAATTACCAACCCCAACAAAAACAAAAAAAAAAACCAAAACAAACAAAAAGAATTGTTATTCAATCCTTTTTTTTATCACAACATTTATTGAATTCAGTTTAACAAACATCATTAAGTACCTACTATGCCAAAGCACAGTGCTAGATCATGAAAAGGAAAGTGAAAGAAGAAAGGGAAACAGATACTGCTCCTGCTTGGAACATGAATTGGATTTAAGTTCGAAGTCACTAGCTTCACTGTGTCCTCCAGGGCCATCTGGACTTAGTGGCAAGATATATGACTCTGGATAATATAAATAAGTAAGTAAAAGGTAACTGAAGCAGAAGAGAGAAGTAACAACTAGGATCCTTAACAGTTTGCCTGGGATTTGGTTCCTTTCAGGAAAATAAGGACTTTGTGAGAAGGAAAAAAAGAGGGACATATAGTACAGGCATAGTGAATGGGTAAAGGTATGAAAAATAACAGATAAATAGGAAATAAAATACCAAATTCAAGTAACAACTAGTGGGCCAGTTTGGCTGGAGGGCTTGTAGGGGAGTTAAAAGCAATATAGGTTAGAGTCAAGTTGTGGAGGACTTCAGATACCAGGCTGAGGAGATTATATGGTGTCAGAGTTGTAATTAGGAGCCACTGAAGATTTTTAAGAAGGCAAGTGATATATTAAGGAAAGACTAAGAAAAATGGAGACCAATTAGTCTCCCTGTATTAGTCCAAGGGAAAGGCGGTAAGAGCTAGATCCAGGGTAGCGGATGGAGAAAAACAAACTCATCCAAGAGATGCAATTGACTAGAAAAGATCTGGTAATCAATTGATATAGTGGGAAAAGGAAGGATGAAAGAATCAAAAATGGTTCCAAGGCTGCAAACTTTGGTGACTAAAAGGACAGTGGCAGCTAGGTATTAGAGTGGATGGAGTGCTATATCTGAAGTCAGAAAGATCTGAGTTAAAATATGACTTCAGACTCTCATTAGTTGTGTGAACCTAGGCAAGTTACTTAATAATTTTTCAGTTTCCTCATCTGTAAAATGACGATAAAAATAACACCTGGGTCCCAGTGTTGTTGTGAGGATAAAATTAGACAATATTTGTAAGGTTATTTGAAAACCTTAGACCATTATATGTTATTTATCATCATCATCATTTTCGCCATCATCATCATGGTATCCTGAACAGAGCTATAAGAGAAGGAGCTTTGGAGGAAGAACAATAAGGTGTTTTTTTGGAAAGCCAATAGGATTTGCTCCTCCCTCTTGTCAGCTGTGATTGCTCCTTTCAGGACTGTAAGAGACCTTGAGAGTGATTTTCTAATGCTAAAGCCCATGGGGTATAATATGCTTCCCCCCAAATAGCTATCAGTTGATGCCAATTAGCCAGAGTTAACTTTTTAAAAGTTCTGCTTACTACGGTGCTAGAATAAGCACAGTGGGTACAAATCATCTCTCCAAAATTCTGCAACATGTTTTTCCATAAATAATGGAGAGTCCAAGGAAAAGTGGCCTCAGTCTTAGAAAGCTCATGTGACAAAACAATTCCCGGTTACTAGAAGTTCTTTCTTCCCATTCATATATAACTCATGAAATTCACTTTAGGCTTGATGTGTCTTCTACTATTTGGCCCCTTGTGGAGTCTCAATGCTCCCCTTACTCAGTGTATCTACTTTGTCCCTGATCCTTGATATTCTAAGGACATTTTAAAGACATTAAATAGAAATGTCCAAATCTTCTGACTTCAATTCTGCAAGAAGGGGGAGACTTAAGTTGGAGCCATAGTCAAGGTTCTTCTCTTCTACTCACCAAGACTATTCCTTTCAGAAAATTGGCTTGGATAGTTTTCTCCTTTCCATTCTTAGTCACTTGAATTCTGGTTTCCAGATTGACTTTGCTATTTTATATAAAAATCCATAGATCACAATCAATTCTCTTCGACCAATTTGAATACATGTCCTGTGCAAAATCATTCCATTTCATCCAATGGCTTTCAAGAACTTCTAAACCAATCAAAGACTTTTTTTTTATATTTAGTTTAAGACCTTTGATTGATTGATTGGTATTTTCAAAATGGACTCTTAAGTCTTGGCTGTGAAACCTAGATTGCACCTCTCATTGACTGGCTCAATGAAAGTGTTCATACTAGAATTTAGAGTCTTATCAAATACTTCCCAAGTGGAGTGAGGTGATTAGATGATTGACTTAAAAAACCCCATCATTATAACATAGAGAAAAGAAGAAGACCCAAGACATAACTTTAGGGGAAATCTGTGTCCAGGGAGTAAGAAATGGGTGATAATTGATGAAGAAAACTGATCAAAAGCAGTTAGACATGTATGAAGAAAACCAGGAGAAAGCAGTGTCATTAAAGCACAAAGGAAGAGAGAATATCCGGGAAGAGATGTTGCTCCAAAGGGAGGGGAAGGCAATAAGCATTTATATAGTGCCTACTATGTTCCAGGCACTGTGCTAAGTACTATATAAATATTATCTCATTTGATCCTCACAACACCCCTTCAAGGTAGGTGCTATTATTATCCCCACTTTAAAGATGAGGAAATTGAAGCAAAAACAGGTTAAATAAGCTGCCTAGGGTCACAGGGGCAGTGAGTATCTGAGGCTATACTTGAACTCAGGTCTTCCTGATTCCAGGTACAGCAGTCTGTCCAGTGTGCCATTTAGCTGCCCCTTTGGACCTTCTTCAATAATATCCAAAGCTATAAAGAAAACAAATACAAAGAAAACTAAGAAAAGGCTATTGGGTTGACAGTTAAGGTAAGTACCATTGGTAACTTTGGAAAGAGTAGATTCAGTTAGAGGTAGCAACATAAACTGTATATTGTTGGGATTGAGAAGGGAGTAACAAGTGAATAAATTAAAGTAGAGTCTACATATCATTTTCTAGGATTTGGGCTTTGAAAAGAAAGAAGAGATTAGAGAGATCTTGAAGTAATGGCAAGATTCATTGAAAGCTTTTTTTTTTTTTCAGAGTAGGAGAGATCTGATTTTATATTGTTAGGAAGGATGGAAGGGATGGGGTCAAATGGATTATTAGACATGTCAAAGAGGACTACCTCTTTCTCAGAGATTGAGACAAAGGAGAAGAGAATAGCGTATGGCAGAATTGGAAAGAAAAGCTCATACCTAATGTTCTCAAATCTCCCAGTAAAATAGTAAAAACAAACAAAAAGTTGTCCCTTGAAAGGCAGCAAAAGAAGTGCCATAGGTAGGTTGAGAACAAAAGAAAAGGTTCTGAATAGCCATAGTGCTGAATGTAACAAAGTTAATCAGGGAACAATAAAGTGATTGCCATGCAACAATCAGAGACTAGCCAACATGATTTTATAGAACACTAACTTAGTACTATTTTATGACTTCCTTTAGTGGTAATAACATGGAGGAAGTTTTGGGATTTGACTCTACAGGATAAGAAGACAAGATCTCAAGGGGGAAAGATAGTATATAGTTGACTTTGTCAAGCACAGGTCTGAAAAGCTGAAGAGAGCAAATGGGAGTTAGTGTAGGGATAATAAACTAGGAGAACAGAGAGCAGTTGAGGAACTGAAAATGAGGAGTAGGTTTAAGACAAATGAGAGAGTGGGAAAAGTGAAAGGCATGAGTTTATGCTCCAATAGGGGAATTTCACCATCAAAATGTAAGCTCTCTGGGCGGCTAGGTGGCACAGTGAATAGAGCACCGATTCTGGAGTCAGGAGGACCTGAGTTCAAATCCGGCCTCAGACATTTTACACAAAAACTAGTCTGTGACCTTGGGCAAGTCACAACCCCAGTTGCCCTCCAAAAAGCAAAGAAAAAAAAAACAAATTGTAAGCTATTTGAGGACAGGAATAATTCGTTATTTATGGTGGTATGGCACAGCTCTTTGTTCCCTCACCCAAACCTGATTCTACTGGCAAATCAAATCTCCAGAGGGCATCTAACTTCTTCTCCACTCACTTTCTAGTAGTAATGCTAAAGGCATAGGGATGGTTCCTCTAGTACTAAAGCTCACAAGCATCCTGTCATTAGTTTGCCCCAATATGATTATCAATTAATATCAATTACCAGTAAGACTTAATCAACTTTTGTTAAGAGTAATTACTGAGATGGTACAGAAAGAATAATTAGTACCACCCACTCTCACCCCTCAAAGTCTGTGTATTACACTTCCACAAATATATACAGATTCAAAAAAAAAGTGGAATCAACTTACATCCCTTCTGTGGCAAAGTGGTGTTCTCACAATTACTGATTATTGAGTATTCTTTTCATCTGAAGTCGAATGTTCTCCAGTGTGATAGCACTTTCTGCTTGACTTCTTGTAGAGAGTTTTGAAGCTCTTTTTCCTCAATGTGTCTAATTTTTTTCTAGTCTCCAATGAAGATTCTGCATGGAACTATTCTGGGGACACTGCAAAGACATCTATGGAGAATCCCAAATCTTCCCATCTTTCAGACTCCAAAAGGTCTCCTCTGAAGGGTATCAGAGAACAGACAGAGTCTCTTTTTCTCTTCCTGCTCTAAGCGATACTCTTTCAGTCTAGAATTGCCCTCTCCTCCAGGCCGGGTAGCCACTCAAATGCTCAGATCTGAAGTGGCTTGCTGTGTTTCATATAGGCTCCACAGCCCTGAGTTTCTCCAAGAAATCCCAATAAACTTCCTGTATAGCATTTTGCTTTACTCACTGACTTTCACTCCTTCCAAATTGATTTAGGACCATTCAAACCTATTTTAAATGTCTTTGACAATGACTCAGTAGAGCTGTTCTCACCTGATTAAGGTAGTTACTGTGAAAGGAGTGGTTTAATTGATTCAGTTAGCCCCATGCTTACATTACTATATCCTTTGCTGAGTGGAGCATATATACATATATACTTAATAAAAGAATGAAGAATTAATGAAAAATAAATCAACTTTATCTGATTGCATATTGCATGAAAAAAATGAAATTTCATGTAGTTTTAAGTCATACTGCGATAATGTGAAATCAACAAGCTCATGTTCCTATTAGTCATTTTCCAAAAGCATGAGTAGGGTTTAATCTTCATTCCTTTTATCATCAACTGAAGAAGACTTCCTAAAATTAAAATGTTTTTTTTTGCAAGTTACACTGAGTTTTGAGACACCTTTTATTAGCCTCTCCAACACCAAATTGAGAAGTAAAAGAACCCTGAAGTCCTCTAGAGAAGCTTCCCAAAGCAGCAGGGGAGTCCTATGATTGAAATCATTCTTGCAATTTCCTCCAAAAACACAGTGAAGGCCAGGAATTTTGGATGAATAGAGCCAATCAAAGCTTGCTACTGGCCCCAGTTAGTTAACAGGGTGTCAGGCAGTTCCGATTTTCATAAGATACCGAGTTCTGCCAAAAGAAATGGAATAAGCATGAAAGATTTCCGAGATTCAAGTCCCTTAGACTGAAAATTTCTTGTTTCAGAAAACAAAGTTAAAAGTGAGTCAGATGGTTGCGGGTGAGGAGGGTAAAGGAATCCACAGAATTGGATGAAGATTTAAAACTGCACAGTGAAAGTAGGGGTTGCTGCAGTCCACAACAGTTAGCCAAGTTCTCTCTAAACCCCACCCCCACTCCCCTGGGGAAACCCTGAAAAGAAAGGTCAAAACTTCTGATCCTACTCCCTTTGTCTAAAGACCACCAAGAGGCAGTTACATGGCTTTTGGGATCAGCACAACAAAGCCACAAGACACAAATTGATTTTTCCCAATTTCTTCTAACAGCATTTTCAGAAGATACTCTTGTGGCAAAATCAAAGGAAACTTGATAAGCATGACCTCTATTTAGAATATCTTTCCTTCAATGACTCCAGTGAGTGGTTTATAAATAAAAGCTCATTCACTTAGACCAGCATTTTCCAAATTGTATTCCATGTGATCTGAATAGGGACTGCATAAGAAAATGCCGATGATAGCATTTTTTCTCTGAAATATTAAATAGAAAGTTAGACATCAAAAATACTTGCACGTGGCAAAATTTTGGTTAAAAAAGGCAGAATGTCCTCTATTTTGCTCCAAACTTTTCCTACTTTATTTTGGGGGTATTCTACATAGTCTGTCTCCTCCTAATCAGTATTTATTGCTTCCAATGATGTATTTCAAGCTCCAAAATCCTCTATGACCAGATTTGTTTTGGGAAACTCCATCATAGAGGTAATCTTTTATGAAGTAGACAGTAAAGTCATTTTCAGTGCTTTAATAATGAGGGCACAGAAACTCACTTAAAATAGGGTGTGGCAAATTACACAAGAGCCCAGAAGTCATACTCCTTTGAACACCTCACTACTGCATGAATTTCTCCCACACTTTTTTTTTGCCTTTTGGAGGGCAATTGGGGTTAAGTGACTTGCCCAAGGTCATACAGCTAGTTTTTGTGTTAAGTGTCTGAGCCAAATTTGAACTCAGGTCCTCCTTACTCCAGGGCCAGTGCTCTATTTACTGCACCACCTAGCTGTCCCAACACTTTATTAATGAATGAATTTTTTCCCATCTGTATCTGACCTACATTTCATTTCAAAAAGACACTTTTGGGAATCCTCCATGTTTTCAGCTAGTTGCATGATCTTGGACAAATTGTTTAATTTCTCTGAGCCTCAGTTATAATCACTTTAAAATGAGGGAATGAGAATAGATTATTCCAAAGGTGCCTTTCAGCCATAATTCTATGATCTAATGACCTTCTCTTTGATTCTTTGTTTCTTCTTTTTCCTCCCATTTCATGTAACACAGTAAGTCACCAAACTATTTAATAAATCCTCATCAATAATCCATGATCAAGGAGCAGCTAGGTGAATAGAGCACTGGCCCTGGAGTCAGGAGGACCTGAGTTCAAATATGGTTTCAGACACTTAACATTTACTAGCTGTGTGACTTTGGGCAAGTCACTTAATCCCAATTGTCCTGCCTTCCCCCCTCAAGAAAGCAAAAAAAGAAAAATAATAATAATAATCCGTGATCAAAATCCTGTTAGACTTAACTCTACTGAAGAATAACCTCTGTAGCCCAACTTTGCCAGTCCTCCATAGCCTTTTTGCCTTCCCTTTAACTAATCTTCTCCATGAATCCTCTGCTGGAGCTGAACTACCCACTCTTAACAAATAGTTATCTTCCCCATTCCCACTTTGCACTGTCCTTCATGCTGTGCAACATACCTGACATGCTTTCTTCTAACCTCCATACCAATGCTTCACCTCCTGCCCTTCCAGGTGTAATAGTAGTGGAATATAAAGATCCCCCTGTATTGGCTTAATTTTCAAATTGATTGTGTTAAAACCCAGAGCTTATGAATCCCACTTGTGGGATAGACTTGTTGATGTGAAAAGAGAGGGCTGAACTGGGAGGAGCTGGTGACGTAAATTTGGAGAGACACAAGAGAGAGGCAGAAGAACTTTGGAAGCAGCATCTTGGAGGCAGAGAGAGACTGAGAGGATTACTGAGGGCCACTTTGAATTGCCCAGGACTTTTGAGAGCTGCCACCCAGAGCTGACAAGGACTGAGGAGACATGGCTGTTATACCTGTACTTTGTCTGTTTTGATGTTGTTTTGCTAGATTTGTCCACTGGTGAAGGACAGTCCTGTTGTTGCAGAGTTCTGGGAACCTTGCTGTTGGTTCAGAGCTCCAGAGACTGTTCTGCTGACAGAGAGTGAATTCTGTACACTGGTGAAGGACAGTGCTGTTGTTGCAGAGGCTTTGGAACCTTGCTGTTGGTTCAGAAGCCCTGAAGAAGGATTTTCTTGTTGTATGTTTATGGAAATCCTGGAAAGTGGTTTTGCTAATGTTTTCAGGGGTCCGAGGACTGTTCTGCAGACAGAGAGTGAATTAATGAAGACACTGACAATGTATCTTGTGGCCTTGCTAAGCTTTGTCTCCCTAGGAACAAAGATTTCTGAGAACTTTCCTCTTGTCAAGATGAAGAAAAGGCCTCCATTTGGGTATTAAATGCTGTGCTTAAGCTTGTAATTTCGGGTAGATTCAATTGTGATCTAAGGGTGGGGAACTTTTGACCTTTTTGCGCTCTGTGATTAAACAAATGAATGTACTTTACTTATGATTGGAAACTAATCTCCATTTGAGAAGAGGGGCTTTGTGATAGACTAAATGAATGTATAGCCTAGGGGTGGAGTAGTATTTAGAAGAGGGACTTTGTGACTGATTAAATGAATGTAATGTCCAGGGGTGGGGTAGTATTTGATTAAATCAGGTGGTACTCGGAGATTATTTAATCACACTTGGTAAATGCTGTATTTTGAATTATGCTATATTTTGATTCTGTCCTTAATTTGTCACTGAATAAAATGGAGAGCACCTATGCTGGTATTTTGAACCTTGGGAAGTTGCCTTTGCTTGGCATTACACCAGGGCAGCACCTGAACTATCTCCTCCATGAAATGTTCTCTGACTCCTTAAACTAAGAGCAGCATCAAAGGTCTCAACTGCTATAACAATTATCACTCTTTTAATACTGATCTTATATATAGTGATTTCACTTTTTACATGTGACTCGTAGGATCATGAAGTCACAGAATTTTAGTTGGAAGGGACCTCAGATCATTCAATGCAATATTTTATTTTATAAATGAGGAAACTGAGGCTCAGAGAGATAAAATGATGGCCAAAGTCATACTGGTGTGCTTCTTATTGCCTCAATCATGTCTCTTCTTTATACTTCATATTTTCCCCAGTGCATTTATGTAATAGAAACACAATAACATGTTTTGGGAATGAAATAGTGTAGCTGTGGAGTATATGAAGTCGGGCACCTTCTCATTACAAATAAACAGGCAGTGGCATAGTAGATTTGACATAGAGAACATGGGCTCGAGTCCCAACTCTATTCAAAAGTGCCTACAGAACTTTGGACAATTCACGTCCTCCTTTTGGGATTCAGTTTATTTACCTGTCAAAAATCCCTCCCAACTCATCGCTATGAGTAAATGACCAGGTATTTTCTTGAATTAAATTGTTCTTTGTTCATTATCTTCCTACTACAAGTTGTTATTGTTCAGTCACATCTGACTGTCCATGACCCAAATCTGGGGTTTTCTTGGCAAAGATATTGGAGGGGCTTGCCATTTCCTTCTTCAGCTCATTTTACAGATGAGGAAACTGAGGCAAACAAGGTCAAGTGACTTGTTCAGGGTCACACAGCTAATAAGTAACTTACTAGTCAGTAGTTTGCTACTGTTAGTAAGTCACACAACTAGCCAGATTTGAACTCAGGAAGATAACTCTTCCTGACTAGGCCCAGTATTCTATTCACTATACTACCTACACACTGATATATAGCAGATATATATACCCTCCCTCATAAGACTCATCAGGTATTCTAACAGCATCTAGGTGTTGCAATGGATAGAGCAGTAGTTCTGAAGTTAGGGCAATCTGAGTTCGAATGTTACTTCAGACACAGTAAGTATTTTAGCTGTTTGATCTTAGGAAGGTCACTTAATCTCTATCTGTCTTAGTTTCCTCAGCTATAAAATGAAGATGATTACAGCACCTACCTTCTAGAGAGGTGCAAATGAGGTATTTGTAAATACTTAACACAGTGTCTGACAATTAGGAGTCATTTAACAAATACTTCCTTTCCTTCTTCCTAATGTATCTCACTATCTTCATGCCCGCCAGCCCCTCTTAACCAGTCAAATAAGTAATGGAGAACATAGATGTTTGTTTGTTTTTCCTCCCTGCCTGCTGCCAGAATATTGACAAGGATATGATTGTGTTTTATCAGTTGAATAATCATCCCAGTGGGGCTGGGGTTTTTTCCTGTATTTTGTAGAGATAATTGTCCATTATAAGGATTAAGTATTGTAACTATTATTATAATAAGGAAGGTCTTTATATTTTTACAAGAAAATTAAGAAGCACAGACAACTTTAAATGAAATCACATGGAGAGAAAAACAGAAACAGACATAAGAAACCATTATAATGCTATTTTTTTTTACTTCTTTCTGTTTGGAATCAAATAAGTCTACAGACTTAACCACGTATACAAACAGCATATAGGGGATCCCCTCAAACCCATACTTGGACTGTTTGTTTTGGTTTTAAATCTATCCTTTCCATTCACATTTTTGTAATAGGGTAGATGCATCTTATACAAGGGAAATAAAAAAGAAAAAGCTTGTGCCCATCTACTCAACTGAAAGGATACCAAAGGCTATTAATCACTCCATTGCTTCACCATATTTTTCATCCTGTTTTCCCAACGGGATTGCAACTTCAACATACAGTTCATTATTGTGAGACAGGATAGTCACAAGATTTCTGAGTTCTTAGGAGCCAATTAAAAAGGGCACTCAGGTCACACCATCAATGCTAAGGATTTTCTAAGACTGAGAGTCAATACACATTTTGACTTTCAGAGTGACTGTTGGTCCACTCTGAGCCCATAACTTTAAGAGAACCAAGAGTTCAATTTCATGCTATCAAATTTACTGTAGGGGTACTGAATTGAGAGCCCTTAGGATAAAATATGAAATCTTGTTTGGCTTGAAAATCCTTCACAGTTTGGATCCAGTCCTGCTTTTCCATGTTCATTGCACATGAATCTCAATGTAGTATGGAAAGAAGCCAGATTAACCTACCTGCTCTTCCTGGTACACTATATTCCAACTACCACTTCTGTGTATTTGTACATGCTGTCTACCATGTCTAGACTAAAATACTTCCTTCAATGTTTTAAAATCACTACCTCCCATCAAAGTTCAAGTAACTACCTCTTGCCCAAGACCTTGTGCCCTCCCCATGCTTTGTATATAATGTGCATTTACTTATGTGTATAAATGTTTCCTGCCAAAGAAGAGAAGTTCTCTGAGTGCAGTAATTACTTTGCTTTTTTTCTCTATTTACACCCCTATCATTTAGCACACTGACTGACTATAATCTGTATTTAATGGATAAAAGAAGGAAAGAATAAAAAAAATCAAGTATAAAGTATTTATAATGGTTTTAATGCTATCTATAGAAGTCCTTGAGGCCAGTAGCCCATGTCTCCAAAAGAGTACTCCGTCCACCTGCAAATATTTTATGGCTGTTCCAGTCACCACACGTGTCCTAAAGGAGCACGGGCTTAGGGAATACCTAGAGCGGTTGATTTGATGAGAGAGAAATGTGAACTCTAGCGTCAATTTGTTCTTATGCAATCATCTCACACACAACTCTCCTCATGTTGTTCGACTTTGGCTTCCCATACAACTGAGAAGGAAAAGCTAGTCATTCCCTTAGATGAAACTCCTTTTTTCACACATCTATAATAAAGAGTAGTACCCTGATGTACTTAAATACACAAGCTAATCACACATTAGCCCTCTTGGAGAGAAACTAAATATTATGGCTGTTCAAAGTGACATTATATGTAATGTTCAAGTATTGAAACAGCTCTGTTCCATGTACTGTTGGGCTGGAACAGGGTGAAAAGGAACATTCCCATCTAACAAAGTCAGTTATTGTTACCTCTTTATTTTAAAGTCTGCCAATCATTATTATTCATGCTGCATGTTTTTAATAGCAAGTCTTCTGTTTTCTCAGGCATCTAAGGCAAATACAAGATTTTTTTTCTGTTATTGGTAACCCTCACATGAACTCACTGATCGATGGCTAAAAGGCAAAAGGCTCCAAACAACATATGTTGCTAAAAAAGCCCTAGGGTAGGGAGCATAATTTTGATTTAATAGCAGCAGAGTCTAGGCAATGTGCTACTATCCTCATGATCTCACAAGAGCGTGACTGAACTGGACAGTATTTTCAGCTGTGATGGAACTAGTTTTATTTTCAGTGTACTAAGAAAAGAGGAACAACATTTTAAGAAAAATCAGCAGAGGTTATAAAAAATATGATGAATGTTAACTGTTACTGATTGCCTACAATCACTAGGAAAATAGACACTTGAGACAGCAAGACAACCTCTGGGGCTGGGAGGAACACAGATACCATCTTTTATAAACAAAGCAATATTTATGTACTAATGGGAATATTCACAAAATAATCAAAATGGTAATGGGTATAATGATGTAGCTCAGTTCATATATGCCAATTTTAATATGAATGCATTTCAATACAGAGGCACACTTGTCAATCTATTTAGTTGAATACTCTAGTATAGTCAGCATACCGACTGACCATAGATATTTCTGCTTTAATAGCACTGAGAATTGATTTCAAATCACTTGAAATGAAACAAAATGAGTACTACATCAACCAAGGATTTGTAGGATCAAAAGATCATAGAATAATAAGGCAGGAAGGGTCCTTAGAGATCACCTAGTATAAGTTGTTTATTCTGTAGATGAGGAACAGAGGCCCAGAAAAGTATAGTAAATTACTCAAAGCCACAAAGTTGGCTTTCAGGAAGAACATAACCAACTTGTTCTATGTTTTGGTCAGATCACATTTGAAGAAACACATTCCATTCTGATACATTTTATAGAGAACTTCTGATAACCTGGAAAATTTCTAGAAGAGAATAAAGGGTAATTTTTTTGTTGTTACTCAGTAATTTTCAGTCATATGTCCAACTCTTTGTGATCCCAATTGGGGTTTTCTTGGCAAATATACTAGAGTGGTTTGCCATTTCTTTCCCCAGATCATTTTGCAGATAAGACAACTGAGGCAAACAGGGGTAAGTGATTTGCCCAGGGTCACACAGCTTGTAAGTGTCTGAGGCCACATTTGAACTCAGGTCTTCTTGACATTGAGACCAGCACTCAATTTACTGTGCAACCTGTATCTCCTGAAAGGGTATTGTGAGAAATGAACAATTTATGTTATATGAAAATCAGGTAAAACAATGAGGGGTCCTAAGCTTGGAGAAAACTTAGGAGAATATGATAATTGACCTCTAGTATTTGAAAAGCTTTGACCTAAAAGAAGGATTTGGTTTGTTCTATTTGGCCCCAGCAGTCAGAACTAGGAGCAGGCTATACTGGTTTCAAAGAGGCAGATTTACATTCTATGCTAGCAAAACCTTTTTTATTTTTTAAGAAATTGGGGTTAACTAACTTGCTCAAGGTTACATGGCCAGTTATTTCTGGGTGTGGTGCTAAGTATCTGAGCCCAGATTTGATCCCCAGGTCATCCTGACACTGGAGCCAGTGCTCTTACTAGCTGAGCCACCTGGCCGCCCCTAAGGAAATGGAGTTAAGTAACTTGCTCAAGGTTACACGGCCAGGTGTTTCTGGGTGGGTGCTAAGTGTCTGAGCCCGGGATTTGATCCCCAGGTCATCCCCGACACTGGAGCCAGTGTTCTTACTCACTGTGCTACCTGGCCACCCCCAAAAACTTCTTAACAATTGGAACTCTTTAAGAGTAAAATGGACTGCCTTAGAAGGTATTGGTTTCCCTTTCATTAACAGTATTTAAGCAAAGATTTGATTACCATTTGTCTAGTACAGTGGAAATGGGATTATTTTTCAAATGTATATTATTTATAATATGTGTGTATACAGATTCATATATGTGTATATACACATGCATACACTCACACACACATATATATAATATGTATCATATATACATATATGTATGTGTATATATAGATATATAGATATATATTGCCAGTGAACTCCCTCCCATTTCAGAAATTCTCTAATTATCTAAGTAGTAGAGCCAGTATTGCTTGCAAGCTAAAAAGAGGTTTCAGAAAAAATAGAAAACCACTAAATGAAACTAGACTAAAGTAAAAGTTTTTATTTCATTACTTAGCATTCACAGAAGTTACCAAAAAAAAATATTTTGGAAATTAACAGCATCAAAAATAGTGATATAGATTTGCCATTTTATGAGTGGTATTCTGTTACCTTGGGAAAAATGGAAGGAGGAAAAATGAATCAAACTGCAAAATTGAGCCATCCTCAATAACCCTCTTGGGAAAAGAAAACAGGAAGACTGACTTGAAGAAGAGTTGTCTTGACGTGCCTGACCAGAACAGATGGGCCAGTAGTAGAATGACAGCACAAAGCAATAGCAGAATAAGTAGACACCCTGCCAGACTTAGAACTCTCCATTTCAAGGACTGGCTATATTTTTCAGGCTTCCAAGGTGATAGCCACCCAGCAGGATGGAATTCCCATCAAGGCTTTCCAGCCGGTGTTATATTTTGGCTGTATTCTCTGTCCAACATTATGGTCCAAAACTTATAAGCAAGCTGTGCCATGCCCTGGACCTGCAATAAGAAAAGCTTTACCATTGTTAGAAACTCATCGAAACAGACAGGTACCATTTGGAAAAAGGAAAAAAACAAAACAAAACAATGTCATAAAGACCATATGATTTGTTGGTGTCAGGGAAGAGAACAAATTTTTTGTCCACAAATGGAATCTCCCCTCTTCTTTCTCCCCAACTTGGGGCATGAATCATAAGTAGACTGAAATGCAACCTGTTTTGAGGCCTTACTCATATTGGTGTGAGTGTGTGTGTGTGTATGTATTCATTCCTCACAATCCTGAGTGTGAAGACACCTGGACACACAAATTACTGTTGGCAATTGGCACTATTTTCCTCACTGAAAGCCAACTCCTTGACAAAGGACTGTCATGGGTTGTTTTCATTATCAGAGGTTTCACTGTTCACTGGAGCCCTGACAGGAAGAAGAGAAAAGTAAATATTTTTTAGTACATTTGGTAACCCACACTTTTTATTTATTTTTGTTTCCATTCAAAGATAGCAATTCCATTAATATTTGAATTATTATACCAGCAATTCATAGTTTATAATGCATCTTCTTAATTCATAAGGGTGTGATTATTTTAATTGGTCTTATGACTGTCTCATCTTTTCTTAAAGTTGCATCTGGAAAATGAAAAGCTGTTAATTTTGTCTTCATTTCTTTTCTATAGTTCCAAAAACAGTACTATATGGTAGTATTACAAGAGATCATTAACTCAATGCTAATAGGTACTTTAACTTATTAAGCTTTTAAAAAAATCTGTCCCTCTTAGATTCAATTAAATTCAGTAAGCATTTATTAAACACTTATATGCCAAGTACCAAAGTTTCAGGAATTATGTTTTAAGTATTGGAGATACTAAGACAAAATGAAATAGCCTCTCCCTCAGGGAACTTACATATCATTGGGGTGGGTGGGAATGTGCACTGATAAGTAAATTAAAAACTTTAGCTAAAAACTTAAACTCAATCTCTCTCTTCTTTGTCTCTCACACACAGACCCGCCCCCCCCCCCCCCCCCCCCCCCCCCCGCCCCCCCCCCCCCCTCAACTGGTCTTCAGACGTCCTTCCCCCCCCCCTCCCCACAATTCTTTATTTATAACTTCCTCATGAAGTCACCAACTTAATGAAATTTCTTATCTCAAACCCGGGAGTGCAAGGACTGGCCTAAATGGACAAAATAGGAAAAAGTGGGACTCAAAATTGTCAAAGGCTACCTAATATCGACATACATAAAGACATAATTAGAGTGATGTTACTATAGAAGAGATGAAGGTTGGCATTTAGAAGGCACTGCTGCTACTTGAGTTGTTAGAATCATAACAGCTAAGCTTAACCGCTCACTAAGAAGAATATTGGTTAAAATTGGGACCTCCCAGAGATGGATACTAGGTAGTTATACCTCCTTCCTACTCTGCGGCTTTGCCTGGAGTCCGGAAGCCATGAGTTCAAATCCAACCTTAGATACCTGCTACTTGTATTATCCTGAATGTTACTTAAAACTCTAACTCAGTTTTCTTAACTGAGCAAAATGGGGGTAACATTAGCCTTTACCACACAGGGGTATTGTGAGGATCAAATGAGAAAATATTTTTAAAGTCTTTAGCACAGTAGCTGGCACAGAGTAGGCATTTAATACATGATTCTGCTTTTTTCCCTTCCTTTCCCTTCTCATCTCCTCCCTAACCTTATCTATCCACCCCACCCTCCCATTCTTCTCAAACATTTGAGGGCATATTTCATTCTATTTTCTCTAGAAGCATTTTGTACTCTTTGCCCCAGGTATAAAAGATTGTTCTGTTCAAAGAGTACACAAAGCAGAAGCATTCTGACTTTTGATGTAATATCTATATTAACATTTTATCATAGAGATTGTTAAATAACATACCATAAAATAAATCATATTGCTCACTGACACAAACTGAAAAAGCACATTGTCATGCCAATATCATACCAAATAAAGACTTTTTTTGATTAAAAACACTGAATAAAAATTCCCTAATGACCCCTCCCAAAGTTTCAAATGGAGTCCAGAAAAAGATTGACCTACTCTTAGGGAATTCAAACAAATTAAAAAAAAAACTAGTCGTTTTCCTAACCACTGTTTCAACCATCATTTCTCTGGCCTGGGAGAAGAAGTCACTATCAGTTTTTTTGTTGGGCTTCTTGTTAGCTGACTGTTGATTATTGCTAATGATTCTCAGCTGCTCAGCTGCTTCCTCTCCCACTTATGCACCTCTTCCTGAACTTGTCTGTTTGATTTCATATCCTCTCAAGAAAAAATGCATTTTATAAACATGACTGATACTCCACCACACAGACCAAGACTCCATTGAGGGTGAATGCCCTGGGGAATGTAACACAAAGGAAGTAATCTGATATGAGATACCTCTAAAGTCAAGCAAGATAAAAAACTAAAGCTAAATCCCTACTGCTTTTAGGGGATTAAACTTGTATTACTTCATGTCATAATTGCACCCATGTTTCATGGGCATCAAACTAAGGGAAGGAAATATCAATGAATGAGACTGGATTTCCAAAAGAAAATGATAAGTATTTACAACAACAACTAAATATCCTACTTCCTATGTGCCCTGGAGTATCAAATCCATAACAGCACATACATGAGAAATACTTACTTGGAAGCACACATAAAAATCACTCATAACTAGAAACTAAATTCATGCTGACTTTCCCTAATTAAGGAAATAGCCACAGTGGGGTCTCTCAATCCCACCTGCTTCACAAAGTCTTCCTAAACCGAGCAGACAAGGACTGATTTCTTCCTCTTACTGTCCTTAGCCTGACCTTGGAACTTTTGTGGCTAAACCCTTTCTTTTGCAACATGTGCCAGAGTCCAAAATTTCCAACTTCTAGAATACATTCATCTTTAAAAAGGAGATAAAACCAATTCTCATCAGTTTCATTATGCATTGACTGAATGTCTTTTTACTGTTCACTAACTCATCTTCCATACTGTATACTTGTGTTAGTTTCGTGAAGAAGACAACCACTCAAATTAGGAAGTATGGAAAGTCACAACAGGAAGACTAACAATTTGGATGAGGCAAAGTTTTCTTGCCAGGATGCACAGAAACTACTATTACCTAGGAACTCCAGGTAGTCACTGCAAGTAATCGACCAGAAGCACAGAAAGACATGTATTATCCCAGATCCCAGATTCCAAATTACTGGGGACACAGCAGTCTCAGTAAGTAGACAACTGAGAATATACAGGGGAGTCAGGGCTACTACACCAAATACTTTATGACTCAAAGGACTCCACTCTGGGGAATTAATTTTTCTTAAATTACATTTCAGGGTATAAGTGGAAAAATACTGTTTGTGTTTCATTTTGTTTTTTCCTTTTTCACTTTTTTCCAGAAGGAAATGTCCTTACCTGATCTTGGACAGGGCAACAGAAAAAAAGAGAGCTACACAGATCTTCCCTATCTTCAGAGAGAGTAGAAATAGGTGTGTAGGTATAACAATAAACACCCTAGCATACCCAGGATGGCTGCTAGCATAGGTTCTTTGTTCTGCTATTCTAAAGAAAAGCAACTCAAAAGAAGTTAACAATCTTACTTTAATGAAACATATTTATCACTCACTTAGTTCAAGGGAAAAAGTCAGCACCCTGAACTTCAGAAATTACAAGCAGACAAAAAATAGAGACAGAGAAAATAACACAATTCAACAGACCAAGAGACAGGGCTTCTAGCTGTCTGACCATTACACACATACATAGTTAGTTACTAGAGAGAGAAGCACCAATATCTGGTTTTTCAAAGTTGTGGGGGGTTCAATGGCTACCCAGAGTCTTATCTGGCCAAATCACACAACTCTTCCCATGAGAGCCCCAAAGTAAAACCTCACCTCAGAGTATTCATACCCTTCTTCAGGATCAGAGGACATCACAACCTTTTCCACCCATTGCATAATTACAAAGTAACAAAATAAGCTTTCACCCAATCAAGCCCCTCCTGTTGGGTTCCACTTGATGCCCATTAAGGGGCAGGGAAGATCTTCAAATTCTTTTACAATTACAGAAGGAAAGCACCAGGAGCGGAGGGAAAGGAATTCCTAGGGAACAGAAACTTAAGCAGAAAAATAAAACTCAAGTTTGAATATAAACATATGATATGTAATGTGTAAGCATTAAAATGTGTTTATTAGAAGTGGATGGCCTTTTAAGCTGAACTTACAAAACCATGACATAAAAATGGTTACATATTTCAGGTGATTCATGTGATCATTAATGATGTAAGAAGGAACCTATAAAGTATTCCCAAAGATTACTTAATCTTGAGTAAGAAAATCAAGATATTGGGGGAACATATTATGATGTTCTTTTTGATATCCATTGACAATAAGTGGCCATCTGTAAGGCGGAAAAATATAGTTAACAGCTGGATTAAAAATAAATGACTTCTGAGAATGGGATTTGGATTTCTGGGGCTCAAATTAAAAATATAACAGAATCTTGACAAGGAATGGAGTATGCTTACAAAGATTAGTAAAATTGGGGGAGGAATAGAGACTTTCCATATAAAATAATCAATAAGAATACCATAGACCTCAGAGGAGACTAATATTCAGGAAAGGACACAGTATCAAGTGATTGCATACCTACATATATGTAGACCTGTATTATATACACATAATATATATATGTGTATATATATATATATATATATATATATATATATATATATATATATA